>NW_027112939.1:160289-165609 GCF_000696795.3 Halyomorpha halys | reverse complement strand
ACATAAAAATAATAAAATCCTAGTATGTATATAAACAAAAAGATAAATAAAATGAACATAATAAAATTTGCTGAGTAAAAGCCCTAAGAACGCAAACAGTACATGAGCTGTGCATCTGGCCATTGCCAGAACTCCAGTCATCGACTTTGAGATGGACTATAGGGTCGGGTGGAACTGGATAAGGATTGAACCAAAGGATTAAGGTGATTAGAAAGGATTATATGAGTTTTTGTGAGTATGCTTGGTATAAGGTTAAGGAAAAAAAGAATATGAAGTTCATTTTATTGAAAGGCTGAGGACTCAGTGACTTGCTTGATTTAAACCTTGTTTTACTCTAATTACGAAACGAAAAATGTAGATAGTCACTAAATACATGTCTTTTTTAGAAGTATAGTGAATTGTTACGTATCAGTTATTGCACTGCCAAAAGTCACCTCCAGATAACACCCATGATAAATCTATTAACAAAATATAAAGAAACGAAATGGTATGAAAACATCAACAAATTTAAAAACTGAATATTAAAAATGGTTTTCACCCTTAAAAATATTTACTAAAATGCCAAATGTTGATACAGTTCAAGGATAATAGTAGATAAAAGAAGTTTATTACATATTTATTATTCTTATGGGTGGTAAAAAAAAAAAAATATGTTAATAGGTGTTTTGAAGCAATTACAATTTTCTAATAACTAATAATATTGTGTGGAAAATTAATAGGCTTGTTTTAAATATTTTACCCGTGTAATAAAGCCTTTGACTATGAGACATCCATTATGTTCTTGTATTTTAAGTTTAGTATGTATACAAATAATTAAGAATGATATAATAGTTTACATACATATTTACAATTATATTAATTTACAATTCTATGGGGTCTGAATGGATAGGAAATGATTGAACAGGCGGGATTTAAAGGTAGGGAGGGTATTGGAGCGACGTATGTTGAAAGGGATGGTGTTCCATAAGGATGAGGCTCGGATAATGACCCATCTATCGAAAGCAGCGAAAGGGCCCACCGACCCTTATGTATAAATCTGAAGACCGTGAACGGATATTGCGAGAACGTATGGAGGATTTGAATTGAAGGAGCTCGTAGATGTATGATGGACGGCAGAATTGGATGACTTGGAAGATGAAGGAAGCCAGGAAATACTTACGACGGTAGGAAGGATAAAGCCACTTCAACTCTGCATAAAAACAGGAAACAGAGGCGCCCCTTGGGATCCCGGAGATGTATCGTACACAGCAATTAATCAAACGTTTTAATTTCGCCTCGAGATCCTCTGAGACGCTCCCATATACTGTACAGCAATAGTCAAAGTGGGGAAATATTAGATAAGTGACCAGGAGCCTACGAGTTTCAAAAGAGAATAGGTGGCGGAGGTAATTTAAACGTTTTAAAGTTGAAAAGGTACGGCGGGAGATATTAGCCCAAATTATTTACATGAAATCGTAGCAGTACCCACAGAATCGGATTCTGTATTGTTATTTGTATATACAACCCAAAAATGAAAATTGATGATACCTGTCTTCTCAATATCCTTTGTAGCTTTTTACTGATAATATTAAATAAGCTATATATTTTTTTATTATCAAAAATTCAAATAGCATGCCTAGCTTTATTATACTGTGTATAATAATTTATATAAATGATCTTTAATTAGTATCATTATTGATTATCAATATGAATTTTTTTAACCATTTCAAATTGTCTAGAAGTTCTAGATGTACTTAATAGCAACGCTTGTTGGACCTGCCCTAGTACATCAAGTGGTGATTCTAATTCCAATCCATCCTGAATCCAATTCTGTTGCTGTTGACGTCAAGATCTGCCCATTTGTCGATATTATAATTGTTGTTACCACAAAGCATTGCAGATGGTACAACTCCTTTGCTCTACCGCCAGTTCCTGACATTGTTAAAGCTTTCCACCTTTCAACCTTCAGAGAATCGTGATATCAATAATTATAGTTGGTTTCTTTTCCTTAATTATGAGAAGATTATCTAGACGCACTGTGTGATCAGTAATAATATATTCGTCTCAATGCAGCTTGGTAGAGTCTTTTTGAAGTATCCTGCCTGGAGTATACATATAATTTGGCGCAATTTTTAAATTAGTTATTAATTAATATTATTGCTTATTGTCATTAATTATTTTAGTTAAATAATTATTGAGGGTTGCTCAGTGAGTAAGGCTAAAAAAGCGCCAAGGACCTGGTTCGAATCAGGCTGTGGCAGATAATTTATACTGTTACTGTAGCAGTGAGTCAATCCTGTAGGTTCGGGAACATTTCTGGGTTCGCGATTGAGTGCGATCTTGAATACATCACCTTCTTGTACAACCTCTGCTCAAGAAACGGCACTTCCTTACAAAGTACTGACCCTTCATGGGCTGTAGCGGTATGGATTTTCATTATCATGTTCAAGGGCTCTTCGTTGGCTTAGTCTGTCTCAGAATTAGAACTTCATTTCGTAAAAACAAGATGAGAGATAATTTTATTAGTACCTACTTATTCTCTTAGTTAAATTATAATTTATATCAATATAAATGTCAATACTATAACACTCACCACTCGGAAAGGCAGTCAATAATAAGGGTGCCGGAATCGAATGAGGGTTACGCAAGTGTGGTGAGCGGCCTCTAGTTTATCTAGATTCTACTTCATCAATAATAAGCCCTTGTTTAGGGTGTAGGGAAGGGTAGGGAGGATATATAAAGGGAGGGATGGGGATCAGATAGGAAGGCTGCCGGGAATATGGGAGAGATAAAAATCCCCTCCCTAGAGCGCCAACAAATTGCGGGAGAGAGAGAGGGCAACAGTGAATTTCTTATTTATAGCAGGTCGGATGAGAGCGCAATAATTGTCGAGAAAAGAGCGGTGACAAGGAGGCCAGAACCTCCTAATTTATTCCCTCTCACTCGCCATTGTCCAATTTAATATCCTTCATATCGGCCCCTTCTCCACCATTTGTTTTTCCCCCCGGCTCCAATTCTTCCCGACCATTGTATAATTACATAATGAATGCTTGTTCTGAAATCGCTTTGTTTCATGGGAGCACCAATAGCTGTGCCGCAGCCAAACCACCCTCCACTTCGCTGGAATAATGCTCATCCAACCTTATCCTCCAATATTCCCCAGATTATAGGATGTATGATTTATGAGTTTTTTAATTACTTAGGAAGGAGGTGGTTCGAGGTAGCCACAATATCCCATCGTTTATTTCTGTTTCGAAACCATATTCTTCTTAATTGTTTGTCAACATAGCTTTTATATCGAGTGTAGAAGTGAATCGCTGAATGTTAAAAAAGCTCTCCTTTAGGCTCCACTTTAGAAAATTAAAAAAAAAAAAATGGAAAATGAACTAAATGTTCTTTCCCAGCTACTCAAAACGAAATTTTTGATGATGAGAATACAGCTGACCGTGGATAATGCATATCAGGAGAAGATGGTTGGGGATGCGGTCTGAGAATAACACAAATAAGTTAAAATATTTAAAATATTATCTTTGTTTTTTCCATAACTTTAATTTTAAAATTATTATTAATAAAATATCCATATTACGTTGTTTCTTTGCATAATATAACTTTATATTTTTATTTCATTAATTATCTTATTTTACTTTCATATTTAATTACCTATATATAAGTTATTTCAGAGTGCAAGTATTATTGATCATTATGCTAAGACTCCCCCCCGTTTTTCACATTGGCAGAATGTATATATATATATAGGATTAAGGAGCCAAATAAATCAGTATATTAAGTGATATCGTGTGTCTCATTACTAGTCCCTTTTTATCTGTTTTCTTAAAGTTTTTTCTCTCGGCTGAACATATCTTATATATATATATATATATGTTTTATTTTTCACTTATTTAATTACTTTATTTTTATCTATTTTCATTCTGTACAATTATTTACTTTAATCATTCTATACATCCTTTTATTCACTGGTTGTTATTTTTTTCTTGTTCATAGCCCTGATGAAGGCTAAAAATTCTGACCGAAACATTGGCACTAATAAATAAGGTTAAATAACTTATTTGTTTTATTATCTGATTGCACTTCCAACCATCTTCTCATATGAAAATTTTCGGTATTGGAATTTTAATTAAGCCATACAAATTTTTAAAGCTCTGCTCTCTCCTGTAAGTTCTTACTCCATTATATAAAAAAAGGGTTTTAGAGATCACCGTGTAATATTTTATTTTACATTTGAGTTGGAATAATGAAAATGTGTTGTGAAAAAATAATAATATAAATTACAGTTATACTAATTGAGCAACGATTAGTTCAATTAAATGAACAGTTGTATAATTTGTAAACTGGAGTAGGTCCTCAGTTAGACAGACAGGGTAACCTCTCTAGTTCCATATTAATGATAATATTTATTTGTTCTTTGGGACTATCAGATACCCAGATAGATAAAAACAGATAGAGTAAGTACGCCCAAAAATTTCTTACGAAAAAATAAAAATATTGATATTCAACAAGCAAAATAAATTAAAAATAATTTATATAAATTAATAATACACAATAATAGGGCATTTACAATATTTTTCACATTTTTCAAGATTAAAAATAAAAAAATATTTTAGCTTTGTTAATAGAAAAATTCTAAAAATCATATTCAGAAGATTGCTATTCTAATCTAATTTTCAGGTGTTGGGTTACATATATAACATGTAATAACAATTTAAGATATGATTTAGAGGGTACTGGCTGGATTTAATACAAGTAATTTGGACTAATATTATATATATTTTTTTGTTTTGTTCTGAGTTTTTAGATATTTTCTGAGAATTTAAATTATTATGATCCATAATTTAGAAATTTCTTCACTCAGTAGGTCTACAGTGTTTTGAAAATAAAATTTCAAGCTTGTAAGTGAAGTGAATTTGAAGGAATTGAAACTTAATTTAAAAAAATAAAATAAATAAAAAACAAAACAAAAAAACGACTTTTCGAGGAAAGGGTAAAACATAAAATGAACACTTTTTTTCTCCACATATTTTTAATATATAAGAAGAATCAGCAGATTCGGTAGATTTGAACGGAAAGTGCGCCGTACAATTACAGGAGTTATCTGGGATCAGAGCCTAACACATGGAGTAGAAGTAACAGTGAACTACTTGCAGCGATTGGTCAGTCAATATTTCATAATATGAAGGCAAAGAGATTAAGATGGGCCGAACATGTTGCTCGATCAGGATGCCTCTACGCAATAATGATTCCTAGTATATTTGGCAAGAGACCACGTGGGAGTCTAAAAACCAGAAGGATTAGATTAGATTAGATTTTTATTCAGGGCGATCAA
>NW_027112939.1:158488-159239 GCF_000696795.3 Halyomorpha halys | reverse complement strand
TCTATAGATAGAATCAGCTTGGTTTGTAGGCATGCCAGAAGGATATACAGAATCGACAAAGGAGCAAAAGACCTGCTAGCTACAAACTGGATAAATAGCCTTAGACAGACAGGCGTGGGGAAGGCAAGTTCGGGTGGGCAAAGATCTACAAGGTTGGTACAGCCATCCGAAAAAATAAATAACCCTTCGCATTAGGAATCGTTTTGGATGTTACCTGCTTATGCCAGACCTACATGACGCTACTTTCACGAAAAAGTACACCCTGGAAAGTGATATTATATAGTACAACTTTAGAACTAAATAAGGCAATGTAATTAAATTTAGTTTATATGTATTTGTAAACACTAAAAAATACATATTCCCTAAAAAAAAAAAAAAAGTATATTTCTTCTAATTTTCAATAGTATGGTACAACCAATTCACAATATACATTGTTGTTTGATTTGTGCATGTTTCACGTCTCCTCTTCACTATTTCTTACATGACGAGACTCACTGGTGTTAGGTGGTTTTGCCATTTTCATTAAAAAAAAAAAAAAAAAAAAAATGTAAAACGAAAGAAAGGATACAAATGGTTTCGAGATTATAATTGGCAAATTACGAAATCATAACGCTGTATTATTACAATTGAGATCTCAACTATTGGACGCTTCAATACTATAGGGTTTTTTTTAAAGCCCGATAGAACTTGAAATTGTAAAAAATAACACAAAAAATTAAATTGTAATCAAAATTTTTTTTTTATTCGAAAG
>NW_027112939.1:150188-158118 GCF_000696795.3 Halyomorpha halys | reverse complement strand
ATCTTTCGAATAAAAAAAAAATTTTGATTACAATTTAATTTTTTGTGTTATTTTTTACAATTTCAAATTCTATCGGGCTTAAAAAAACACCCTATACGTGCGTTCTTGTAAATTTCATTTTCATTTTTCAGATTTCTATATTATCTAATCAAGTCACCCTATACCATTGAAACATACTCGTGTACCTTTGTCGACTAATTCTACATATTGGCCAACGGATTAAAGAAGTGTATAGTCCGTCGTTAATTAACTTCGCTCGTTTCCTTTCAACGTAAAACCGGTATATTCAATTATTACGCATATTGATATTTTTTGTCATATTTTGATCTATTTTTGTATGATTTTAATAGAAAACTACAAGAAAACATGTATTTGTTTAAAAAAAAATCGGTGGAATAAGTTTATTCTCCGTAATCGCTGATAAACTTCCATCCCCCCCCCAAGAGAGGACAACCGAGTGGAAAGGGATAGCATACTTGCAATAATTAAACTTTGCATTTGATGGTCTTATGGTGTTATTTTATCAAATTAAAAAAAAAAAATAGTAATAAGTGAGTAGGCGTTATAGTAAAAAAAAATAGAAGCTGTACCTCTACAACTCATAAACGGTCAGTTGTTTAGTACCTTGTAAGAGAGCATTCATACTTGAACAACGGTTGTGCAAGGATTTGATTTGTGTGAGTTATAGTAAAAGGGTAGAAAATATACGCTAGTCCTGTATCCTGTGATCTGTATAACGAGCGTTTTATTGATCACTTCCACAGTTCAAAAAAAACTTGGAGTTTGCTATGTTCAATTCTGTAATATATCTAAAATAATACTCTCACCTATTTTTGTTCCATTAGGGACCACCCGCTTAAATCACTCTCGGATGGTTGAAAGTAGAATCTCATTTATTAGAAATTTATTAATATAAAATAGATTTTAATAAACGATCTATTTGTAATTGATTTTTAATCAAGCGACTGCTACCTTGCCCCAGGTAATTTGCAAAGACAATTTAATCGACTGAAGAGTTTTTAGGAAGAGACCGTGGGGCATTGGTTAATTGACAAACGTCGGTTTGGTTAACGTCGATTGGCCACCGGGTCACCTTAGTTACACTGAGTAAATGGTGAGTGTGATAGACAGAAAATCCATTAAGTAAACAAATTAATGCTCGTTTAGGATTGATTGCTTTCTGTTTCTGGCACAATACGAGTAATATTCACCGGCAAAACGGTCTCAGGCCGACATGAATCTTTTATTAATCGTAGTAATTTTCAACCTGAGTAAACTAGTTCGTTTTGGTCAATTGAATATTGTTTTGGGCTATATAGGTTCCAATGAATAGTCAATCTGTTTAAAGTAATGGGACAACAAACAGGAAAACAAAAAGATCTTATTTTTTTATTTAATACCAGATTTACCTGGTGGTTCTTACATGGCTAATGTAAGAGGTGCATATTTTTTAACAAATTATTATGGGGGGGGGCGGGGTTATAGTCTCCAGAAAAAATCTTAGAAATTGAAATCCTCGATGTAGAGAAGAGAAAGAGAAAGAAATACTTTATTCATTCATGCTGCCCAAATACATCGGGTGGCCAAATCACATAGCATACTGATCAATCCGTGATCGGACATATATAAATTAAATATTTTTATATGATATAATATAATAGAAAGATAACATTTTTTCTACAGTTTTCTTTTACTTTTCTTTTACAATTCATACCATTCTACAAACTAAATACAAATTTTTCCATTTATTCCTTTTTTTCTTTCCCTTCCATTTCATTTGATCAACACATTCTCTTATATAACAAATATTAAAATAATAAAGAAATGAATAAAACAACAAATAAGATATACGATGCATGCATGCCATCCCTCCTCTGGATAATTCCCCTACTCCTTAATTTCCATGCATGTGGTGGTGGATGATTCCCAGGGAGTCAAGCATTATATATATTCTGTCATCCTAACTACGTCCTGGGAATCGTTCCACGGGCTCCGAACCAGAGGTCTCTCACGTTGAAGTCTGGTTCTCGTTCTCGGAACTTCTCCTTGAGGAAAGGGATACATTTATCGTAGATTTCCTTCTTTTCCCTATCTACCTTATTTGCCTGGTCAAGTTCGTTATTTTCATATTTCACGGTGGGATCCAGAATGATTGCCGACTTCCCCTTGTTAGGAAAAGCAACTATATCAGGATACCTTGTGGATCCATCCGTATCTACACAGTGGACCTCGTCAAAGCAGGCAAAATCTCTTTATAAACTATTAAAAAAAAGCTGATCTAAATAAACATAATATATATAAAGGTGCATAACTCAAAATGTATACGTTTTTTTCATTTACCAAATATAGGACAATTTGGTATGTGATGAAATTACCTAAATCTTTAAAATTACCTAAAATGGTAATTCATTATTGGGTCGTCCCTTTCTTCTTGTAACGGAGATTCTACTTTGGTAAATCTTCACTTGCCAATCCTCATTTACGATTTCAAATAATTAACATTTTATTTTTTTTAAATAGTAGTATGAATGAATTACTTTGTACGTTATTTGAATAAAGTGTACTATTAACATTTTTTTTATTATTAATACTGTACAAATGAATTATGAAGTATAAGGATAAGATACATTAATTTTGTCTAATACAGGGAATTATCACATCTTACAACACCGATTTGGGCTCTGACCTGTCAGAGACAGAAGTCACGTTTTTATTAAAATTTCAAAGTATTGCAATGGTATTGCAAATTTAAGTCACAACAAGGGAGATGAAAATACTTAACAAGTATCCTTAAATTATGCCATGTGCTCCAATCATTCGGTGAAAATCGTTCCTTCCGGGAAGGTGGGGGGGTACTATTTGAAATTTTCACCACTAATGAAGCAAAATGGATCGCAGCTTCTAGGAATACTTCCTCAATGGACTTCTGAGAAGTAAGCGCCTTGCTATCAATAGAAGTCAGTTCACTATCGACGTGGAAATTTGCTCCTCTTAACCATAAATGGTTGCCTTTGGCGAAGCTGCGGCTTGTAAGGAGTACATTGAGCGGATCACTGCCCCGCCCGTTTCCTCACTCTCCACCAATTGAATGCTACGGACCTAAGCGAGACTTGTCAGTGAATAAAATCACCCTCCATCGCTGGTTAGCAAATATTTCTCTCTCTGCGATGCCTTCTCAAGAGTTTGTTCCTGCCTCATTCTATATCCTTGCTCCGTCATACAAAGTCCGAGCTGAAATGGGTATCTGCCTATCCCGAACCTTCCACGTCTTTTAATATTAACAGCGTAAAAAATGAGTTTTGGTTCTCTTTCTGCCACTATCTTACCTATGCTCATAGCCGTATTAGTCACAGTCTAGCCGTAGAAACACAGGACTGCGTCATGAACAATGGGCTTTAGTGACTCCAAGCGTCGCTGCAATGAATCGAACGCTCTGGTCTTCTCTTGTTAACGGACTCATCACTTGAGGATGAGTTATCATTCAAAAAGATCAATGTTCATGGCCAGAATATAAAAAGTCGAAAATAAATGGTTCAAAGATTAGGAAGGCTATGAGAATTTTGCTAATATTGGGAAATAAACGACTATATTTTCCCTGCATTTCTTCTGTTTTGTTTATAATATTCTCTACTTTTCGTTAACCATTTGATATTGTTATTTATTGCTGTTTATATCACTCCCTCTTTTACCTCACCACCTAAACTCAATTCAGTTTTGCTCTGGCCTCCTCGCAATGGGAAGACATTTCTCTGACCAATACAAATTTTTTTTTTTTTTTAATATTTATTTATTGCTGTTTACAACTGCACATTATAATACATTCAGTAAATCTGATCTAAGTTAAATTGGAGTGTTACAGGCGTGTAGAGAAACTACCCATTGGTAGCACTCTAATGACATTTTACATTAGCTGGTCTTGTGGCCATCTTCTCTTCAGGCGCCTCGGAGGATTGTCAGGAATGGAAGAGGATGCAAGATTAGAAACTAGGAGGTTTGAGTGGTTAGAGAGTTTATAATGGAAGGAGTGATAACTGGTTCGGGCTAGATCGGTTACATAGGGAACATTAAGGTCTTTATGTATGATTTAATTTGTGACAAAGTAAGGAGCATTGAGGATTTTGGATTGTAAGGATTGAATACGAGACAATACAATTCTGAAGTGACATCTATTTTTTTTCTCATTTGACATTTTGCTCACCTGGACACCTCCTGCGTTTAATTCATGAGCCGAGGGCAGAAGATATTCCACCTTTTACGAAATCTTGATTCTTCAGCCCCTAATGGAAGAGCTACAATTTAAAATTTCATTGAAAGTAATCCTAAAGATTTTCGTCACCAGTACATCCAATTATATTTTTTTAAAAATAGTACAAATCTACCATGAGAAAAATGCTCACGAAATACTTCTTAGAGGAAAAAAATAGGACACTCCTTCCGGGTTAAAATTATAATAGTTGAATGAAGATAAAAGATTTTTTTTCCTGTCCTATTGATTCTGATAGAATTATTTCAATACAAACAATTTGTTACTTTATTAAACTAATTACCTGTTTTGTAACCGCTTTAGGGCTTTAAGAAATGCATTTACGTGTTAAAGTTGAACTCGATAAATGTTTCGAAAACAAAATGTCGATTTCCCGTTTACGGTTTACTACATTCTACTTGATCTAATAATTAAGTTATAATTTTGGATCAGGCCCTGGCGATGAACAACTTGATTGATGCTAAGACACCATATTACAAGTACCACCCAAATATATCCCTCCAAAAAGGTACCGCTATAATAAACTAGATATCCTTATAGATTATATTATAGATCTAAGAAACAAGAAAACGGAGCTTATTGATGTCGAAATATAATATAATATAACGCCAACGATAATAATATAAGCTCCACTGTGGGAGAAAATATCAGGAATTGGCGATAGAGTTGAAGGAACAATATTGTCTGGATTGTCTTACCACTACTGTCAGGCACAAATGATTATGGGGTGCCTTTTGATGTACATTCGGTTCTCTTAGACACAGCACGTATAGTGCGAAAATCTTTAAATATTAGAAACAAAGAAAAAAGGAAAATAAAGAAAATATGAAGGTGATTGGACTTCTGGTCCCCCACATCAGATATTCATTCCGCAACAGCGAGAAAAACAGATAATAATAATCTTTATTTATTACTTTTAGAATAATAATACAGGCGCCAAAATTCGGCTTTAGAGCCTTAGAATAAAATATATAATAAAAATGAAATAATAAACCGCCATAAAATAAATGAAAATAATGAATTTGAAAAGATAAAAAATAAACAAAAATAATTTACACAATACATAAAGTAAAATAAAACCATATATCATATAATAAAACATAAGGTGACTAGGAGGAACTCAAAAAATTGTGGTTGGCTGATCAACTGTGTTAGCTGATACTGATCATTCAGAGAATGGACGATATTGAAAGGGATGAGAGAACATTATTTGTGACAAGTCGAATACATTTACAATACTTAAGCAGCTAGGGTCAAACATAAATGATGGTGCAGGATTCCTAGTGATTCGAGAATAATGGTTTCCGCCATGCTCTGAAACTTGTTCTTTTCGACACACAGGCCCTCCAAAAAATTACTTGTTGCAAGAGGAATGCCTCTACTACCGAACCCAAAAAAATCCCCAAAAAACCAAAAATATTTGTCTTGTCAATAAGGAATGCATTTAATATAAGTTGGGATCGTTCATTTCAAATCTTATTTCGGGATACAATATAAGTGCCTGCTGACCGAACGAAACGCAAGGATGTTTACAAACCTTACAGATCCCTCGGTATCCGCGAAATATACATTCTCATATTATCCTCTCCAAAAGTTTGGCTATTCTCTTCTCGATATTATTGTGCCGGTGAATAAATAAAAAAAATGATAAAAAATCAATTATAGAGCTCATTCAACGCAGAGTTTATTGCTCCTGCTGAATTTATTACATTTACTGGGAAGCACAGCATGGGAGTTACAGGGAAAAACAAGACCTAATTCGATGTTTCATTTAATTGATCAGCTAATTAGTAAAAGTTTAAGGACCACCGGAAATGAGTTTACGTGCTAAGTGTGGCAGAATCTAATTTACAAAATTATTTCCAGTTGTAAAGTTTAATGCATTTATGCATTGCACTCTTGTACTACTTGTAAGTGTAATAATATTTTGGAATCCTGCGTTGATTGTCTTTTAGAAAGCAGAAGTTATTTCAATAAATAAAACAAATAAATTGGAATAGACCTCTATGATCTATGAAGCGTTATTATTCCTTGTACAGGAGCTATAAAACCCTTTATCGCCGTATAAGGAACTTATTTTCAAATATATAAGTTCCCGCTCAACGAACCGGATTACAGAGCTACTAAATTAATGTGTCATTAGTTGTAACCACTTATTAAGGGAAAAAGCTTCGTTTTCTTTTACACGCGAGGCTATATTTCAATTTAATTTCTCCAGTAAACATAATCTCCAGACTTCTATTTATTTTAACCTTTTTGTTAGGATAATCTTGGTAATTTAGAGTCGTATAATTTTCCTTTTTTCTACTTATGATTCCGTTCTCATGTTGGTTTTCCTCTTTCATCCTATTTTCTTTTTAGTTGCTTTGATTTAAAAATAGTTTAATTAGAGAAATAATTGTGAAATCTGATTACATCTTTTTTTGTTGGGGCATGGTTGGACTTTTCAGCATAATCTGGGTTCTTTTTGCCTTTTTCTATTGAAAATATTATGCAGTACGCTAAACATGTAAGAGGACTTTTTTATTTATGGCACTATTTGTATACGGAGACTGAAGAATTCGGTTCAGTAAGAAAATAAAACTAATTTTTAAGGGAGCATTCGACTCATCAAAGAGTTGCATTTACTATCAGTTGCCATCGAATCGAAAAATCATTTAAATTCGCTCAATCAAGGAACAAATATTTTTAGGAACCATTCGAAAGCAAAAGCCAGTATGGTTCATTTAATACCCATTTGTGATTAAGATAACAGCATCCAGAAAACAGAAAAGGTTTTGATCCAATGAATTAATCGAACCCTCTATGTTATTTCTTACGATAAAAAATAAACAATCGTTGGCAGATGTTCTGAGTGCTCTTTGTGTTTCCGGATATACGGCAAAAAGGTAGACGTCACTCATTCGAGATCAAAGGATGTTATCTGAAAGCAAAAAAAAAAAAAAAAAATCAGTCTGGCCGATTCCAGAAAGCAAACAATTTATTGAGTATTTCAAAACATAACGCAACTAGATCTTGAGTATTTTTCCACTTCAAAGAAAATCATCAGTTATCCTATGATTGTCATCGAGTATAGGTTGTTTCTGCGTTTATAAATGATTTTGAGACTTTTTGAACCCATTATAGGATAAAATAAGCTTCAGACAGTTCTTTTGTAGGCAACTGTTTTGATTAATTTTTTTAAAATTATAAATAAACATTTGATCAAATGTACAATCTATTAAAGTTCTAAGCAATCAATTTCTTATTAAAAATATGTATTAATTTGACATCAATAAAATAACTCCGTCGAGAACCAATTTTAAACATAATCACAAAATGTTTGTTACCTTAAATGCTTTATAGAATTGTCATATTTTTACTTCTTTACTTTTAATTCCTTCATCATAGATAATTTGCATACCATTTCCATTGTTTGCACATGTCATTATTGTGCAATTTCCAAGATGAATTATAAAACTGTAATAAAAACATATTTATAATTAATAACTGTAACTGCATACCTATGTTATTCCGAATTTGTTAGTTAATTTCCTTTAACCAGTGATGCGGCGAGAGGGATGCACTGGGATCTCTTGAGCTCTGCTCTACCCCTCACACGTGGGGGATAGAGTGGGCTCAGGGATCCTCAGGTCGATTGTGTAAATATTGTATATATTATTTTAT
>NW_027112939.1:137856-150008 GCF_000696795.3 Halyomorpha halys | reverse complement strand
ATTTATTTTATTTTAGTATGTATGAGATCATTCATCACTATTACCTATTGCCCACAACTGTGTGGCAGATTGTAATATCTATCAATAAATAAATCTATCAAAAAAACATTTCCCTTAAACACTTTCCGATGTTGGTATTTATCATATCAAATCGACTATCCATCACTAATATTTAATAATTTAAAATTTATTAACACAATTGAGCTGTTATTTTCTGTTATTTTATCTCTTATTTTCATCAATTTTGCTAGTTTAATTTTTTATCTTGATGGATAAATTTTATCAGTATATCCGCTATACTTTTGCAAAAGATAAATGTTAATATTTTGCAATACCAGTGTAAATGTGACTAATGCTTATTACATTGTATTTTATTTTTTATTGTTATATTAGTTCAAAATTTTTCTTTCATTTTATCCTTATTATTTCTTGTACATAGTTTGGTTATGTATATACATATAGAGATTTATTTATTTTTATGTAAATTTTTTTATTATTTTTTTTTTTTAAATTTTAGTATGAATGTGATCATTTATCACTATCCATTATTCTTCCAAAGTTGTGGCGGGTTGTAATATTTATCAATAAATAAAATTATACATTGTCAAAAAATTAAATAGCATTAGTATATAATTGTTTGTAATATTGTCATGAAAATTATATGTATGGGAAAGTATTGCCACAGTGATTATTATAAAAATATCTTTTCTAAAACGAGCGAGAATTAATTCCAACTCCAAATAAGGTTTTAAGTAAAAATTGATGCCCGGATCGCACCATATTTCCGATTAATTATGTTTAATCAGATGTAAACTGAAGATTTTCAGATATCGCTTACTGGAATAGGGAGTGGATTCGGCAATGAAGATTAAGATGAGCCTCCTATATAGTATTGTGAACCGTTTCGGAATCTCGGCTGACCGTCGAGCCTAAACCGCAAGGAATGGGACTTATGTGAGTATATAGAAGTTAGTTGGGACAGCGTAGAGATAGGAACCGTTGTGGTCTGAGCAACATTCTCCAACTGGAGCATCTGGATAAGGTGGAAAGTTAGCCGCTCCAGGAACAGCGTTCTCCAGTAGTGCACTTTTGTCTGCCTCCTTCTCATTCTCCAGCCTACTCTCTAAGATCTTATCTTAGAGCAGAAAAAATAAATGACAAACCACACAGACCGTGTTCCAATTCGAAGAAGAAGTTCCTTGTTACCTGGTCTTTGCTGACTTTTTCTTTTTTTGCTAATAATAATTAGTCATAACATATAATAACTTTTAATCATTACTTATACTTGGAATTATAATAAATTTAAATTGTAATATTTCACATGGTGTTATAAGATTTTTTTAAAAAATAATAATTTTGAGATACAAAACGTACGCTTAAAAATTATACCTAATCTCTTCAAATTGGATCATGGTACTGTTTGTGTTCATAATATTCCTACATTTTTATTAAAATTTGCAAAATCTATCAGTATTAATGCGTTGTAAAAAAAAAAGTTTAATTAATTACATAATTAACTAGGGAGTGAAACTTTTTACTTGCTGTTTATATAAAATAAACTGTATCCAAGTTAAGTTTAAAATCAATCTTTATTATTTCTTTAAAAGTCTAACGATTCGGCCATCTTCAAGGACAATCTTAAATATAAATTTTTCTAATTAATAAATCTTATAATTTAAATCGTTTTGCAAGATATTACGCCCAAATTACCCAATTATGTCACATTTACATTATTTTTAGAACTTTTAATTACAGATTAACGTAATATTACTATCAATTATAATTTTTATATGTGATGTATAAACTTAATACTGTCCTTGAGGTTGGCTGAATTTTCCGAAACGTTAGACTTTTCAGAGTTTTTTGTGTTTTAACTTGAATACGATTTATTTAATTTAAACAATAATAACCAGTCTAAAGAAAGTGAAAATATTATATATAAACTTCTCACTTGCATATTTGAACTTCCATTTGTTCCTAGAAAATGAATATAACTTTCACAAAATTATGTATTATTGTACTATTTAATTGCTTGAATAAGCTATGTTTATCCGTATTGACTGGCTACCTTACAACAATTGGGGAAGAAGACCAAATTTTTACATTAATTAATTATATTATTACTTTGAATGTAAGAAAATTATTCTTAAAGAATTTTCTTTTTTTTTTTTTAATATAAAGAGCACAATTTAACATTATTCCCATAAAAAACTCAATTTTATTTTATTTTAACGACTGTATCATTACAGTTTATATCGAATTTTATTTCAATATATCATTAATTAAAATTTTGTATGCTATAGTTTTATTGGAATGTATTGACAATTTTTTTTTTAAATTTATTAGTTAAATTTATCTTGAATTTTATAAAAAAATATTTTCCATTTATTTACGCTATTAATTTATTTTATTCGCGTCAAAATGTCATATCTTTATACTTGTCTAAAGGATTTTTAATTATTGCTCTAGCTATTATTTTTGATAACCTATTGCATGGCCATTTCACATATAATTATAATTAGCTTTTATATTTTCCAGATGTGACGGTTTTAAGAACTTCTTTATTTTAAAAACATCTTTAATTTACGAAGATATATCCCGATCAATGTACTTCATATTAAGATACAATTAATACCGTTATATCTGGAAAATATAGAAGCACTTCATAATTATATATGAACCATCCAAACAATAGGCTACCAAAAATAATAGACAGAGAAATAAATAAAAATGATTTAGTTAGGTATGCAGGGTTTTCAATAAATAAATTACAAATTCATTTTGATAGAAATATAATAAAATTAATAACGTTATTAAATGGAAGATATTTTTTTCATAAAATTTTGGATTAATTAAACTAAAGAATTAAAAAAAATCAATAAATACAAATTAAACAAAATATTGATGTATCAGAGAATTTTTTTTAGTATAAGCTATCATAATATGGATATTTTAAGCTAGAGGAGTGTTGATAAAATTAAATTGTAGAGTATTTCATGAGAATAATAATAAATTGTGTTCTTTATGAAGTAAAGACAATTTTCTTAAAAGAAGATAATTTAGAAATGATTTTCTTTTGTTTGAAGTAATAATATAATAAATGAATGGAAAAATGTGGCTGTCTTCACCAATTGTTAGAAGGTAGCCAGAGAATAACGATAGACAGACATAGCTTATGCAAGCCATTAAATGGCACGGTAAAACCTAATTTTGTGATAGTTCTATTTGTTTTCGAGCAATAAATGGATATTTAAATATGCTATTAAGTATATGTATATTACTTGTATAATGCTTACAATGCTACTAACTTTAATGGCATTATATTGAAGTTATAAAGGAACCTATAGCTTCAATATAATGCCATTAAAGTTAGTAGCATTATGAGCATTATATAAGTAATATACATATACATAAAAATGTTAAAAAAATTCCAATTTTTAAAAAACCGCTGTTTAACCAATCTATAAATATGTTTATTGAATTGATTTGTTTAATATATTTCCTTGTAACTTATAATAAATGGATGCTTATTAATCTATTCAAATCGATTAATCAACACCTAAATGTACAATACATATTTTAAAAATCAACTAAATTTGATGATTTTCCTTTCCTTGATATCTAGTCAGATATTATATTTTTCATTTCTTTGTTTTCCCATCTGACCTACACTATTTCACTGTTTTTTTATTATTCTATCGTGCCTTCAGATAAAAAATTAAAATATAATATTGCTAACGTTTCGGGGATACTGTGACCCCATCTTTATCATCAGATCTGTTCAAGCATTAGTGGATGAGATGTAGATTTTAAATATATAGTTTTAAATTTAGTAATTGACTGAACTTCATTGCAGTTGTTATATATTTTTAAAATTTGAATATTCAAAATTTATATATTTAAAAATTATATATTTTTAAATTTTATGGTTATCAGACCAGTTTAGACATAAGGAATTTAATTTTGGGACTTGGTCAAGCCATCATATTTCTTCTATATCAAATCCTCCGTAAAATCATTGATGCTCCTTATTACGTCACTAATAAACTCACCCACTCAAATCTATTATTTCTTAATCTCTCATCCTTATCAGGGATGATGATAATCCTCGGAGGCAAATGCAAATAAGATGGTCGCGGGATCTCCTGATTTAAAGCAATGATTGAAGTGTCACCAAGATAATCATGTGTTTTAAAACATTTTCTACATTAAATTATTGTATTTTTTTTTTTATACAGTTCTTAATTTCAATAAATAAAAAAAAAAAACTATTGTTACTCGCCTAATGATGTTGGGGCAGATTAGATACTGAAAAGAGGAGCCAGTATCCTGTAACTGTACAAAATATTGACTTACAGATAGGATAGAAGGATATACTTTTTTTTATTATATACTTTATGACAAAAAAGTCTATCAATGATTACTTTAACATAAGATATGCAATCGATCAAGGTACAATTCGGATACGTAAAACTTCTCCACTTGTGATTTATTTTTTTTTTAGAGTTGACCCAAGAATCTACAAATATTATTACAGCGGTTGAAACATTGAGCCACCTCTCAGTAAGGTAGTAAATTTTAAAAGTTTAAATTAAATTAAAATTCGATTGTTAATTTTTTATAGTAACAAGCAATAACATGTATAAGAAATGAAAACCCTACCCACTTCATCTAATATCAAAACAGGGTGATAAAGTTCATTTATAATAGGCTGGTGGTAGTGTATGTGGAACTTGAGAGCGGCATAAGAACAAGGGATCCTTCTTCGTTTGAGGCTGGCAAATGACTTACAAACATCCTTGGATAGTAATGGACAAAGTTAGGCAAGGCCATCTCAGCAATTGTCTTCATCAAGCGGGCTTCTGCGATCGGCTACGCCCATCAAACTTCTACTTCGACTTATCCCAGTTTCTTATTCGTCAACTACTCTCAACAAGTTTAAAAACGAATCTAAGTAATTCGATTTTGGAAATAGATAGAGAAATTTATATCAGTCTAACATGTTGCAATGTAACACAACCAATTTTCTAAATAACTTTTACGGATAAAGATTTATTTTAACGAATTCGAATTTTTTTTTGCACTAGGGCGTAAGGGTATTGTTTGGTCTTGTTTAAAGGCGTAAAACTTGAATCCAATGTACACAAAAAAAAAATTAAAATCGAAGAGCTATAATTTAGAAGGGAGGCGATACACTTAAAAATTTAAACTCCAATGTGACTTTAGCTTCCTCATATTTGAAAGCTTCAGATAAATTTTAGGTCAATCCTATTCTGTTTCTTGTTGGTAAATAATGAGACGATTCTTCAAAAATATGTTTAATCGTGAGAATAGGCTGACAATATTGGCACGTTGGAGGTGACAGTTCCTTAATCGGACGAGAGGGCTTGAAGACAATCCTGTTCTCAAGCTGGTTAAAGCAACTTCCTACCTGCGACCGATGTATCGTTCTACAGTTCTTTTAATTACTTGGAAAGCTTTCATCCTGTATGGCCTGCCATCTTCCCGTTATTTTTATTTTAAAAGGTCAACTGAGTTCTCAAGTAAGAGTTGATATTAAGTAATACAATCATGCATTTGTGACATTGAATTTGATTCAATTTTGTGACAAGAAGTTGATAGGTTGTGTCATATAAATCCAAAGTACGAGATAAGGTATTACGGAAACGGAAAGTGGATTTGAATTTAAGATTGGAGATAAATAATAGACAGTGGGGTAGAATAACCAGGTCGGGTGCGGCTACAGGTTGTAAGGATAATGCTTCTTCAACTTTTCATAAAATCGAGAAACTAGGACATCCTCAGTAGCTAAAGATAATAGTTCAAAGTGTAGGGAGTCGTGCCTCAGCAGCCAAAGAGGAAGGTTGATGATCGGTGTTTTTCCTTTTCCTTTGATGTACGTTTACTCAGCTTGAGTCGGGCGCTCTGAACTTCGGTATTTCCTATCAGACCCGACATGACGAAGGTTATCGACATAGCTTGGTGAATGTTGGTGGTCTTTCCCTTAAACGTTTATTACGGTAGTGTTGTTTTGTTAAGGTGTTGTTTTTTTTCTAGTTGGACATGATAGGGTTCGTTTGGACAATATGAGTTTTAAGCCCGCGAGTGTACGATCGAGTGAACGATTAGTGAGTGAAAAACAACACTGTGAAAATTAGTGACAAAATGGCTGAGGTCAGACCGTTGTCATATTATCGTAGATGGAGGCGAGAGAAGCTGAAGAAGAAACATCTTTAAAGCTATTAAGGTCTAATGCCAAACGGGCTAGGAGACGTTCTCAGGGCGATATTTCCGCAGTATCTGAATAGGGTGAACGTAATTCTGAACTCCAGAAAGCGAAATTAATCCAGGAGGACCTGAGAGTTTATATTAAAAATACTGACAGGAACGTTAGCACAAAGGTTCAGAACTACATCAACGGTAAGTTTCAGCATCTACTTGATGTAATTGAAACCACGCATGAGAAAACAAAGGAATGTCAGGAAAAATTGTCTACCCTTTTCCAAAGGGCTGCAAGAGATACGCTCACTTCTCCGAGTGTCCATTCAATGATTACCTAGATTATTGTTGGGTAGTCTGTGGCAAAACTCATGGAAGGATTCTCAACATCTAGCCGGTGACTTGTAGCTGTATAACAACCGTGGGAAATAAAAGAAGCTGCGGCTGGAACGGGAATCTCTCGCAACGGCAAAAAGGAAGATTGGCGAAAATCCAACGGACGGCTTTGCTTAGAGTCACCAAGGCATACTGGAAGATCTCACATGAGGCGGTGCTAGTTTTAGCGGGAGGGATACCACTCAACCTTCTCCTGCCGGAAGAAATGATGATGTTTAAATTCAAGAGAGAAGGCTCGCCAGGTCTGCAGCAAATCTTCAGGTGTTGACGAGAGACCAAGTAAATGGAAAAAACATTCTCCGGGAGGACGCCACCAAAGAGTGGGACCGGCGTTGGATGATAAGCCCAAAAGGTGCTATCTTAAGGAAATATTTCCTCACCGTTCGGTCACAGGTGGAATCAAAGTGGGTCCTCTCAGACTACTGGCTCTCTCAATTTCTTACGGGACATGGGGGATTTCGAGCCAATCTTCATGGCCACAGGATGGATATCGACCCCCTATGCCATAGTTGTGGTGTTCCGGAGATTGCCGAGCATATCATCATAGACAGTACCGCCTTTGATACATTACGGGCCAAACGGGGGGAAACCGTTCTCTATTCCCTCACAGAGAACGACTTCCCTCGGTTAGTAAGCGAAGAAAACCATCCGTATTACAAAGAATTCGTATACGGGAGAAAAACAATTATTGAACCAAGCCACTTCAATCTTCGTCAAAGAAGACCAGCCCCTTGAATGCCTGCTGATGGAAGAGGCGCAGAAGGCTAAAAACTAATAAAACCTGTAAAGAAATTGTACATGAATCATAAAAATTGTAAATTGATTTATTAGCAGTTGTTTGATGATGGATATGTAACATCGAACAACTGCTGCACACTGGTATTGCTTATAAGGCAGAAATAAATAAATTAAAAAAATCTGTAGGGAGGGCAGGGATATCTGGAAATCGTAGGTATAGATGTGGTATTGGGTGTGATGGATGAAAAGGTGTTGATAGGTCATTACTTTGTATAGCAAAACTGAGAGACACCAGAGAAGAGGATCAAAAGTGTGCAAAGATGTAGATCTTGAATAACCATACGATTTTAAAGGAAGGATTATAACCTAAGCATATAGCACTGTAGAATAAAACAAGGTTTCTCTGTGGTTTGGGGACAATGTTCTATACACCACCCACAAAATGCTGTAATATACAATATTGACACGTGTGGTATGTATCACACGTTCAATAATATTATTTTGTTTATATGGACTCCATAATGTTAACCATATAAGTTAGTGTAATAAGATTGCAAGATTTTTGAAAGCTTAATTCATAAAAAAAAGTATTATATTATAATATTTGTTTATTTGTGATTATAGAATTTTACTTCTTACATCTAAGACTATTGAGTAAGTGATAGTCGATTGTGTGAATTACTTTGAATTGCTGCTTGGAGTTGTTCCGTGCTACTTTGGTCGGCCTATTTTGTCACCTTTGGATTAATGTCGTTTTAGCGTGAGCGGAAGTATTTTAGTTCGATTCATCGAGGGCCTTGGTTCTTACCAGTAGTGGATTACTAATTGTTCGAGTGGAACCGATCTTCAGCGACGCAGGACTCTGAATTAAACTTACTCTAAATGAGTGTCATATCATAGCTTGCAATGTTAATTTCCTACATTTGATTAGATAAATAATTTCAATGTAGTTGGATAATTCAATTACCATTCTTTGATGGTTTCCAACGCTGTTGTCTGTGGGTTCCATTTTTTAAAATTAATTAAGAAGGAACGGAAGTTTCATATAAGAGGTTCTTTTCCAATTCAAAAGTGGGGGAGACCATTGTACTAACGAATCAGTTGTTCTTATTTTGCCACTTCTTCGCCATTTCTGACATTCGGGATACGACAGCAGTGGGGTAGTGCGCTGGACTTGTGCATGCCCCTGCTGTCAATAATCAACACTTCATTTATTTTCTCTTATTTACAATATTTGTATTTAGGAAGGGGGGGGGGATTTAATTAGCGCTCGGATTGGCACCTTACCAATCCCCATTCATCTTGTAGGTCCAGCAATCCTGGACTCTGCTTGTGTCAGTTTCCCCTTTTTAAGATAGTTCGCCAATGTCGGGTTTTGAAACGCGAGATAACTTACACAAAAATCAGTGAAGACTAAAATGACTTTATTCTAATATATTTACAAGAACTACATAGTTTAATGATTACAAATATCTATCTGCCTTGGCTAGTCAGAGCTGGAAAATATATATGTACTCTGGAGAAGAGGGGATAGGAAGAATAATGAAATAGGAGAAGGGGTTTGGACCAATCAGATAATTTAGGAAATATCTGGAAGGGGGAAAAGGCGTGGCGAGAAGTTGGGAGATCTGATTTCTAAGAAAGGGACCATGACCTAAGACTTTTGTGCACTGACTTACATATGTTAACCATAAAATAGTTTGACTGATGCAAGTCCATTGTTAGATGACAGCATGTACCTGCTTAAGTACCAGGCCTTTGCTTTTTGATATAGGATAGGACTTGAAAGGGCTGTTAGAATGGTCTCAAGGGCCGTATGGGGGCGTAGTTGTTTTTATTGAGTTTCTTTTGTAATGAAATGTGAAAAAATGGAACCATATGTCTAAAGTGACTGAACCTACAGTTGGGCAAGGGGCAATTGTTTAAATTTATAGTGCTGGTTCCTTAACTCGCGAAATGGGGCTCATCACCTCCTTCTATAGATAAATAATCTGAAAAAGGAATAATTCTCTTTTTCCATCAAATGAGAAAAGTTCAACTCAACGAAGAAGAAGATCCCGGCCTTTCTCGAAAACGTGGCTCGGTATTCTTCCGTGGTGGTGTAACCAACTATCACGTTTTCGCTATCAGGTACTCTGGACGTCGAACGACTGGTGGCTGATATTCTCCCCGAAGGTCTCGGGTAGGTTGGTAGGTTTCGCCATCTTTGTTGCCAATTTTTTTTTTTCTAGAAATAAATTTTTACTCAGTAGTTTTCGTGTCTACAGTGCTTGTTTCGAGCTAAAACCTTCTCATTTTTATCCTTTTTGTTATTACATTTTTTTTTTAAATAACTCGTCATTTAAGCATAAAAAAATTGTTTGCGTAATATCCTATTATAATTTATCCATGTCTTATTTGTATAATGTTGGATAGATTAATACTACATAAAGATCTTTTTTTCAATGCTGGATGGAATGCCAAGTTAAGTTGAGGGTACTTATACTTACAACTAATCTTAGGATTTGAACTTATGGATCGGATGAAATTTCTGTCTTAACATTTATCAAAATTATAAAATAATGCTATGGCTAGTAAAAGTAGACCCGGAGTAGACTAGAAGAACTCAACCGATCTTTCATTAATAAGAGATTTGATCGGGCAACCTAATCTCGTATTGCAGACTTCCTCTCCTCCTCCGCTTCATACAACCCTTTCGTCGGCTTATTTATAAAACAGCTACCTGCTCCTTCCCTTCCAGTCCTGGTATTCCTCCCTAGCCATGTTTTTTAATTTAGTATGTTTCTAAATTAGTATATATCATAATAGATTATGTATGACCAAGAATGCTTTGTTACAGCGAGTTTATTGTGTACGTTTATTTTAACTATAATCGAATTCGAGTTTTCGACTGAAATACGCCTGGAGTCCAAACAAGTCTTTCATAATGGTCTGTGTGTGAACAACCTATCTCAAAAAAGAAAAGAGAACTGATATTACATATTTATGGTATGTATTCCTTGAATGTTACAGTAACTTCTTCGTTAAAATCGATCAAACAGAGGTGCTACTTTACATAATCGATTTTTACCATTTTTTTTTTGAATTTTTGAAAACGATTTTAATAAAAGTCAGCATAACTATGTATAATTGAATGGTATTTAATATCTGCTATGGTCTTATTCTCATTGAAATAGTCTGAAAGCAGAGCTGGGCCGAAATCATTGCACGAGTAATTTAATTATATTTTCAATGTCAGTTAAACTAGAATTACAATAAGATGGTCAAAAACATTAAAAAAAAATGGTGGTATTGAAGTAAAAATGACATTGAAGTAATTGTGAACCACAATTATAATTAATTCTTGAACCGTAGTAATTGCAATTACAATAACATGTAATTCAACTCATATGTCGAAACCATAATATGCTAATAAATCTATCTATATTAAACTGGTTATCATTTTCATATTTTGAAGCCGTTGTGTGACAGATTTTAACAGTATTGTTGGAAAGTATTTGAAATTAAAATTACAATAAATTGAAATTTTAAGGGTAAAAATAACAATTAGACAAGAATGTAATTGGTAATTGCAATTACTTTGGCTCGCTCAGCTGTATTTGTAATTGGGGACTACAATTATTTGGAAATGTAATTATTATTAATTATTGTTTGCAATTCCTAACTAAAGTAATTAGTAATTAATTTTTGCCCAAATTTGAATTAAAATACAATTAATTAATTAAAGAAATTAAATTTAAATTGTTAAAAAATCTTTCTCTAAAGTTCCTTTAATTTTGTTTATTTGAGATAATTAATAATTAGGTTTTTAAATTATTGTAAAAAATGGATAAATAGAAACAATGAAAGGATTTGATAATTAATTTAAGAATATAATAAGACAATTTTTTTCTAGATTGAAAACATATTTTAAGAAATAAGAGTAGTAATATAGATGTATCAGACATCGTTGGAAACCCAAATGTGTTAGAAAAATAATACTTTTTCTGAAAGTAAAAGAAGGTAACGGAAAATTACGAAAACCGCATAAACAAAAGATCTCTTCTAACACGAGTTGGAATGGCGGTAAAATGTGCAGTTTTTCTGTTTCGCCAGTCTGATACTGTTGTCATGTCGACAAGTTAATTATTTATTTACTTTTATTTTTTATTTATTTACTTAATTACTATTGAGTTATTCAGTAGACAGGATAACATAACCCCATAAAATCATTCTTAATATATTCAACATTGATTCAATAACAATTTAGCATTGAATAAATAGTTAATAGAACAGTGTACATTTCAGTTAAACTGTAATATTTTTATGTTACTGTCGTAAAAAAAAAAAAAAATGTTAAAATTTTGGTACAAGAAACATTATTTATTATTTTTGTTAAAATTGGAGTTTTTGAATCTGTAAGGATGATTTAGAAAACTAGTACGGGGAAACATTGTTACAGTGAATCGTATAAAAATATTTGTTCTGTTACGAGCCAGGATTAACTTTTTATGAAGGGCGTACCAAGCTAGATTTATACACAGAGTGATTTTTTACAGTGTAACGAACAATAGAAACAAATCCTGAATATTAATTGTAAGTGATATGTACTTTGTTATTAGATAAAAATCTGGCGATCGAGCGTGATTCTGACCAAATCACCTCCTTGTACAATCGTTGGTATATTAACATCACTTCCTTACAAAGTACTGCTCTTCCTCCTATATGTATACCCCCTCCTAGCACTTTTCTATAACCCTTCTCTCTACATTCAAAACATTTATTGTGAAAAAATCTGTGATTATAGATGTATTATTACT
>NW_027112939.1:137362-137806 GCF_000696795.3 Halyomorpha halys | reverse complement strand
ATAAAAGTAATTCTGAAGAAAGACAGTTAGGCGATTGCTAAAACAATAGTTTATTGAAAATAAAAGGCTACAGAGGTATAACAGAAGTACTAAGTAAAATACATCAAAGTAGAAACACTATTCAACTTCAAGTCCCTTTCCATCGTTTTAATGAATATAAGAGTAAACTAGTACAAGTTACTGAAAGGATCTTTACAAAGTTATAATTATAAACAAAAGCGCATCATTTGAAAACAACACACAAACACTTCTACATAACCTTCTCATGATAGTTCATCTCTCGCCCGCTAAGAGCGAAGGTAGGCATTAGTAGCACCATCAGCTAAATTATTAATATAATTTATATATATGAACCTACAGTTGGGCAAGGGGCAATTGTTTAAATTTATAGTGCTGGTTCCTTAACTCGCGAAATGGGGCTCATCACCTCCTTCTATAGATAAA
>NW_027112939.1:134551-135472 GCF_000696795.3 Halyomorpha halys | reverse complement strand
TATATTTATACAAAAAGAACTGTTCTGGCACAAACCTTGAGTTAGTTGGATCACAATGTAGAACATATATAGACAATTGGCATTACTATGCAAACAATAAAGTTGCGAAACGTCGCCTAAATAAAGTTGTATTATGACTGAACCTCAAGACCAAAAAAAAAAAAAAGTGTATATAAGTTCTAATGCAAATTAATTACAAAATACGATTACACGAGGCAAAAATTTCTAACCTATTTAACACAACATTCTCAGAAATTGCAGTTGATGAAAATTGATGTACCTCCGGATTTACAAAATTCTGAAAAAATTAACAGAACCTACTTCATAAAGTCGAACTGAACATAAAGAAATAAATGGGGGTGAAAAAGTCACTGTTATTGCATGTAATATTTTTTATGAACATCAATCGCCCAAATTATCCTGCTTCAAATGGAAATGCATTTCAATAACCAATTCTTCTTTTCCAACTTATTACATAAACAAAAAACTTGTATAGGTTGAGAACAAAGCTTGAACAAGTTGAGGCAACAAACAATAAGAAACTTTCCTTATTGGAATTTCTCGCTTCCTAAAAGGGATGGAAATCGTTGGGACTATTGTTCGAATTGGTTCGAACATGTATGTTTTTTTTATTTCAAGTATATCGTCGAATGTGCATTCAACTTCTAATGATTAGCAACGTGCGAAAATCATTTTCCTAGTTTAGTCAACAATGTTTAAAATAATCAAGAAAGATATTTTAAATACTTTAATTTTTCTAGGATAAAGATTTTTTTAAAAATATTATTCTAGTATATAAAAGCTTATTCAAAATTTATCATAGAAATACCATGTACTATAGCGCAGGTTTCGCAAATAAGAAATTTTCAATTTCAGATTTAATTGAATATCCAACATTTTCTTTCAAAAATTAATAAACAG
>NW_027112939.1:126729-134501 GCF_000696795.3 Halyomorpha halys | reverse complement strand
TATATAAAACATATAACACCATAATACTGATCAATCTATGATTAGATATGTATAATATATACACTACCATATATTAACAATGAAAAAAAAATTTCCTGCATCTTCTATATTATTCAAACAATAATCAACTATAAGCCAAATGTAATATATTTCAGTGCAATATTACAACACAACAGATGACAGGAGCCTACTACAATTGCCTTTGTTATCTCCGCATTCAAATTCAGCTACTCCCCAGTGGCTTATGTGGTGCAAGTCCTCTTGGAATTTTTTCATGGCCGGTAATAGGTGGAAGGTGGAAAGGACAGAAATATTTGCAAATCACCTGGATAAATAAAGAATTTGGAGTAAAGGGGGTGTAGAGGAAGGGTACCAGTATAAATGGTAAAGAAAGTTGGAGACAGATGAATCCTGAGGATCTTGAAGGGTTAGCCTGGAAGATTCTGTAGTTCTGTAAGGAGAGCTTCAAAATATTTTGGCCCATTCAAAAGCTTTAGAAAAATCGAGTAGGATGAGGATTGCTAGTTTGCGGTTTTCATTGGCAGTCTGGAGCCAGGTAATTTTAAGGTAGAATTTGAGTTTGAAAATTGTTTGTTGAACTACGCGCTCCATCGGGTTTAACAGGTTGCAGAAGAGAAATAGGACGGAAGTCATGTGGTGTGGAAGGAATTTTTATTTTTATGGGCGGACTAGGGCAGTTTTCCAGGGGGAAGGGAATATGTAATTTTGCAAGGAAAAGTAGTAAATACGGCAGAGGATGGAAATAAGGACCGGGAAAATTTTATTAGTTTTTCAGGGATATTGTCAAGGCCATAATTATTCGTGTGGGATTTTATGATAGCGGTAAGAAATCCGTCGTAGGACGAATGGTTTTATCGTAAGTATGAAACAGATACTATTTTTTATTAAAAAAATTGGCCTTTTGCACGAAAGATATAGGGTACGTTTTTTAAAATAATTATTTCCAAAATGTTATAAACATTACTTTTGCAATGTTTGCCCTTAGGCACAAATAGTATCTTGTCCCCTTTCTTACTGCAGTATCTAGTTTCATTGTACATGTCTTTTTTTTCTTTTATAAATGGCAATGCCCAAGATCTCTTACAATAAGTATAATAATAACTTATAAAATATTTTTAAAAGTATAATAAGTTTTTTTATATATTTATTTGTATTAAATAAAAAAAATAAAAAAACTGTCAGGTCTGATACAATGGTGGTGCCTCAAGAACCCCTGGAGCTTTTCTGATAGAGAAAAAAATTGTACATATTCGATATGACCCTCTAATATGTCTAATTTCGTTTAATGTTCCAGATATGTTAAATACAAAATTCTTAGAACGTGGCAGTCATCGAAGTATTTCTTCTTTAAAAATTGGAACTATATGGAGTCCTTTCAGGTAACCGGAGGTTTAATGAGTGTGTTGAATTTCTCTCAAAG
Organism: Halyomorpha halys; assembly: GCF_000696795.3. Classification (NCBI taxonomy): domain Eukaryota; kingdom Metazoa; phylum Arthropoda; class Insecta; order Hemiptera; family Pentatomidae; genus Halyomorpha; species Halyomorpha halys. The sequence goes on along the minus strand of NW_027112939.1, from coordinate 133,060 downwards.
GTATAAAATACGTTCAATAAATTTACATAAAAACCGCTTCGCTTAACGGTAGTTGAAATACATTGAATCGAAAAATAATTTGAAAGCGAGTCTCTCCTGCAGCTCATAGTGTAACCTTTTTTTTTTTATTTGGAATTTAAACCTACAGCCAAATTTGTCTCCTTTGTAAACCAAAAAAAAGGAAATCAAGGTTTTTAAAGGTGGGTTCAAAACGACTTAAGAATTATTTTTTAAAGTTCACTTTATTCGTTCTACACCTCCTTTTACAATTAAGCTTTACCTAGAAAAATGTTTGGAGATCTGGCAAAGGCTAGCTTTTCGATTTAAGTCCTGAGCATACCTGCCTCTAGTGTTTTCTCAGTACCAGTGACGCGTTTGGGAAAGCGCTGGGATTTCTTGGAGCCCTATGATTTGCATTCATTATGAAGTCGACAGGGTTTCAAGGTTAAGAGTCCCCAGGGCTGAATGAGTGTTAAATTTAAATTATTTTCTTTATCTTGTTTTTATATTATTTAATTGGTATTATTTTTTTATTGCGTTGATTTCTTCAGTTAATATTTGTTTAGTATTACTAATATCTTTCATCTAGTATATTTTTCCTATATATTTATCAAGAATGAAAACTCAGAGCACTTATTCTCATTCCCTTGAATTGTATTATTGCTTTTTGATAAATGAAAAATGACAATGGGTCAGGAGTTCAGTACTTTGTAAGGAAGTACTGGTTCTTGAACAACGGTCTACAAGGAGGTGATTTTTTCATGATCACGCTTAACCGCCAGATTTTTCTCCAATAAAGTTCCCACTTTATGAGGTTGGGTGGACCCCGAAGGCCTCCCCAAACCCAAAGGGCTGACTTATGGTTATAGAGTGAAAGTGAGTAATTCCGCTCCCCATTCTTCGATAAATAAATAATTGTAATGGAAAATAACAACAATTTAACAAGAACTTATATCGAAAGCACTTATGACAGAAGTTTTTTCAATATAAGCTCTCGTCTAAAATATTTAATAAACGTTCTGATTTAAGTTCCTACTAGAAAATTTTAATTATAAATTATCGCATTTTTACAAACTTGTGGATGAGCATGAGAGAGATCATCGAATGAAAAACCTCAGGAAAAATCAGTATTAATTAAATTTAAAAATCTGTAAATTATTATGAACTTAATTGGGTATAAAGACAGAAAATTTAAAAAAAAAAACGTGATCACAAATAAAACATTCGTATAAAAGATATTTTCTATAGGAGTACGATAGAGAACGTTAAAAAAAAAGTTCATGGATGAAATGTCAAGGGGCGTCTGTAGCTAAGGGAGTTGAGGCGTCACCTTTAGCAACCTCATTACTGCAACGGTGCCGTTTCAAATCCGGCCACGGAGGGGGGAAGGGGAGTTGTTTTTTATCTTGTAGCGGCCTTACGTCAACATTTTCATAATAGGGTGGTAACCTGTAGATGGTCCCTCTCCGTATGTTTGAAATGACAAGAAAGGAAAAAAAAATAGTGAGATTTCATTGTATGAGTTCTTAATTTAACATTTAATATCATGTTCTCAAAAGAACTTTTACTGTCAAAATTCAAACTTACAAATTTTCGTGTGAACTTTAAAATTATATTTAAAAAAAAAAGTAATTCTTGCATAAAACGTCAACAAACAGTCCTTAAAAAAAAAATTATAATTTAGAACAAGAAGCTTTTTCAAAATAAAAGTGCAAAGTTATTTCAGAAAGCCTGGTTTTAACTGCGAAAGAACAAATGGAATATCCGAAACGGTATTCTTCTCACCTAAGATAAAATTCTCTTTAGTAAGATAAGAAATAAAAAAATAGGTGAGTAATATACTTCTACATAAAGATACATGGGAATAAATGGGCCAAGAATCCATTAACGGTATTAATCTATTTAATGTCGCTGAAAAATCCATTTTCCCAAAGTACTGCCATTAGGATAAGGGCTAGTATGAATTATGCATTCCTGTTATAATTACTGGAAGAGGGAACGGCCATTTAGTGGTGAAGAGATATCGGCCCGTTCCTTTCCAGGCCGACCTGAGCACAAGTGGCAATCCTCCGCCCCCCCCCCATCCAACGCCCCCCATAACCCCTCTCCTCATCTACCATCTTATCATAGCCAGTTACTTTCATCTTGTCACGACTCGTTCAACCGATTACTGTTCTTACACCATTCCAAGTCTCCCCTAGACAAAGAATCAGTCACCAGCTGGAAGTGAAAGAAAATTATTATCTCCAATTCTTATCCTAATGACTTTAGCAGGCCTACTAATGAGTTGATCGAAGTTATAATTCGAAACGTTGTATTATAGGTTCTTAAATTTATAAAAGAAAAAAAAAAGAAAAATCTTACAAATAAACTTTTCTTTCACATAAATTATATATATTTTTACTTTAATATACAGATGTATGGAACACATAATAAATGGAAATGTTGCGATCTCTAATTTAAATTGTTGATGTTAATACACATTTTGAGACCAAATAACCAAGTATGAAAAAGTGGTGTGTCAAAAGTCAGTACAAAACTGAAATTATTTATTGTTTATGTTAAAGGTTTTTTTTCGTTAAAATGGAACGACCGGTAGTGCTAATTTATAGAATCGATTTTACCTTTTTTTCAGAATTTTCTCAAAAACGGCTCTAACCAATTTTGTTTTTAACTCGGTGAATGAATGTACCATTAAGTGGTATATGACGATTTTTTTTTTAAAAAAAATGTCTTATAAAATGCCTTTAATTTAATTTTTTTTAAATAATGAATAATGGATAAATAAAAAATATTATCGAATTTGATAAGTAATTAAATAAGAATAAAGAAAAAGTAGAGAAAGGAGTGCGGTACGGAAAAGGCCGAAACCGCTCTATCTCTTATTATTGGCACGAACTGTGTTGATATTTATTATTTTCCCCTCGAAGAACCTGAAAATACGAATTAATTATATTTATACTAAGTGTATGATTTTTTCCTTAATTGCGCACTTTTCCTTAATTTGACTCTGTCTAATGTTTTCGTACATCGAGAGTAGAGATCATATCGTATTTACTGAGTAATAAATCAGACGATAAGAAATTAATAAAAAAAAAAAAACAAAAAAAAAACGAGAAAAATATTGTCTTAAATAAATTCATTCCTATACACAATACATATTTTCAAACCAAGGAATGCCGAACCCAGATATTCTTCCTAGCATAAGGAAAAAGCAGGACTCTAGAAGATCCCGGCGTTTTTCTCTCCTCAACTGCGTCACTGCTTATACAAAACCAGTGGACGCTAAGCAAGAGGGCTAGATGCTTAAGACTAATTTATTTGGGTCTCCAATTTTTATTAAGTAAAATTTTGATGAATAAAATCGCAGACTATTGTATAGTTATATCTTAATTTTAGAATAAACTTAAAGTTAGTTGTTTTAGTGATTTATCAATAATGATCAATGTGTTTAAAATCCGTTTAAAAAAGCAATAATGCCAGAAACGTCACAGGGGAAATAAATAAATAATGAATCAATGTTTATGTTTCTTCACCTTGTCGATTACTAAAAAGAAACGTTTTCATTCATTTATAAATTGACGGACGTAAATTATGAAACAATCAGTATACGCGTATCGATGATATTGAAAATTTTGTATTTTGTAAGGGAATCTCTGAAGACGAGTAATCCGAAATGTTGGTTTATTTGATATATTTTTAAAAAAATGAAAACACAAATGTTTATATTAGTATAAAAAAAAAAACAATAGAAAATATGAATCACTAAAGATTTATATAATAAAGTTCAACCTTCATAATAAATACCTTTATAATTTATATCTTGGAATACAAGGTTTAACACGAAACCTTTTTATTTGATTACTAGCTGACCCGGCACTGCTTCGCTATTGCTATATTTGAGGATGTATATGGATTTAATTAACACAATTGATAGTTTCGTTATAAATTATTGTCTTCAGTTAAATTAAACATTTATTATTTTTATTTATTTTATAATTTTGGTAATAAATTTTTGTCTAAGATACCTATATAATTGGTGCACTGTGTGCCTGTTGCATAGTATGGATTATGAATTGTAAAATGTAAGCATCAAAAAGTCCGTGTTGTATCTTAACATGCACTTAGCAAATATGCACTAGTCACTTTGACTTATTAAATATTTAAATGTTTGGAATTTTAAAAAATGTATTTTTTATTCAAATTGTTAGAGAATTCTTTTTGAATATCAATTTTCAAATGCTTTTAGTTTATATAAGATATTTATGTGCTAGAAATCCGTGAAGATCAAGTAATAATAAGATTTAAATATTTATTGTCATATTCTTTCTTTTATCAATTTTTCAAAATATTCATATACTACAAAATAAATACATAAACTAAAATCATATCCTACAATATTCAGTGTTATCGTACGATTTTAGAGAATATGTTTAAATTATGATTGTTTTATATAAAAGTTTAATTTCATAAATTGAAAATTAAGAATAATTACTATATTGCTTTTGGATACACCCCTGTACAATACATTTTTATAGCGATAGGAGCATCACTTAAAACTATGTTCTATGGAATTATTGGCATTTTGGGAAAATAATGGCTTCCATTATTTCAATATTTAGATGTGACCCCCGTTTTTAAGGTATTTCGATGTCATATAACTAATGATAAGATTCGTAAATTTATTAAATACGTATTTAATTTTTCTTTTGTTATAATATTTACGATAATAATAAAAAAAATATCATAACAAATATGAATAACAGCATTAATACACATTAAGGCTTGATTATTAGTTTTACACCTATTAATATTAATTTTAATACTGTATTACATAATAAATAAAACAATTTTTGTATTCACTTTAATTCAATTTTAGCAATCACTGTTTTGTAGGCTCCGTGAAAGGAAGCCTGATCTTTAGAACAGAATTTCATTAACCCTTAAGATAACAGACTCATAAAATTTAGGAAGAATCGTATCTCAACTGTTAATGAGATTACAGAGGAATAGAAGGTTCCCGATGAATGCTGTTATGTACGCTACAATTTTCATCCAGATGAGAAATTCTATGAAAACAGAAAATCAGTTCTGTGGAGAAATAATTGTTGTTTAAGGCATCTCGTGGTTATATTTTCTTCTCTTATTTCCAATACATTGGTCCCTTCATTCTTGTTTTTCATTTGTTGTTCTTAAGGGAAAAGATTAAAGTATATGATTAGTGATGGAAAAGAAGATGATTAAGGGTGCGGTCAGTAAAAGTTATTTATAAATAACGTTTCTCTCATCCCATGTATACCGCATCCCTCGTTCCACTACCAATTTTAATTCATCTTTCTACTGGTGAAACGAAAAACCTTCTCAAAAATTGCATCACGCAACATAAGTATTCAATTTCCTTCCGTAACTCTTCTGCTTCAAAACTTTCTGAACACTCTTTATCCTCACACCATTCTTTCGATTTTGAAAGTACCTCTGTACAAAACCTCAGCCAGAAACTATAACAAAAGACTCATCTCTGAAAGCATCTATGTCCAATTACAACCTTCGCTCATTAATGTTAAATAAAACTTAGCACTAATAAATAAGTTTTACTTATTTGTTATCTTCTCTTGATTTATAAACCGCGGTCAACAATTAACTGATCATTGTAGTTAGTGTTTTTTTTTTTAGTTTTCGTATAACTCAGTGGGTTGCCCGATCTTTAAAAATATCACTTATGAATTAATGGTAATCTTGCCCCTTTTAAAGGTGTGAACTTCGACTCGAAAGAATTCGTCCATATAGTAGCTTTTACAGCAATACGATAGTAAACTTATTTACTCTCGTTGTTTAAAAGGTATATTACATTAACTTACCTTACATATTATTAACTTTTTTTATGAAAAAGTAAGTCAGGTTCTGTTTTAGTGTCCCCAAAAACAAATTATCATGGAAATTTTAAAAAATTTAAACTTTTCGCTTACCGTAAAAATATTTATTTTAGGGTTTCTCGAGGTGAAAATATCTAATATCAACATCCTGCCAAAAATACAACAGTGTAACAAAAAATAATACTGACGTGAACATCAGAAAAACATCAGAAGAGATTGGGAGTTCTTGGGTTTTTCCGATATGAACTCCTTTTTTGTCTCTATTTCCCTCCTTTAAGTTCTTCATAAAATTATTTAATATTTTGTATTTATTCATTGTTTATGTTGTTGTTTAGACTTGAGGGCAAAAAACTACTGACGGTTATCATTACCCTTGTAACTGAAAAATTTGTTTAATTATTAATTATTTAACTAGATATTAAATCGTTTTTATAATAAAATAATTTATGATATTAATT
>NW_027112939.1:88554-121964 GCF_000696795.3 Halyomorpha halys | reverse complement strand
AATGCGCTTCGTCAAGAACAGCCGCGGTGCCCATACGCCCGAAATCATTTTCAAATGTTAATGTCACGTATTGATCTTTCGAATAAAAAAAAAATTTTTGATTACAATTTAATTTTTTGTGTTATTTTTTACAATTTCAAGTTCTATCGGGCTTAAAAAAAGACCCTATAGTACTAGTTTGTACTTTATTGTGAAACAGGGTCCAGGACGGAATTAAACCGGCGCCGCTGCACACTAGAGGCTGCTAAGGTACGCCTCAACACATTTAGCCCCACTTATAGTTAACTTGAGCAAACATCGATAATACTCCATAGAACTATTAAAATACCTGAAAAATAAATTATTGGCTATCTATGTACATCATATTGATGATCGCAAGAACTCTTAGAGAAGAAGCTATAGTGTACTGCTTAACCTCTTGTTCCAAAAGGATCGGAAAACTTCCAAACAGGAAAAAAAGAGAAAGAGAGCAAGTTATAAAAACTTTTTCAGTTTTCCTAGAAGCTCTGGATCAATTAACTAAATCCCGAGCTAACTTTCGTTAACTTTTCGAGCTACCGTTTCAAAAGCAAAAGGTATTTACAAAACAGCCAACTCATTAAAATCATATTTGAAATAATAAAAGCAGGGTGAAACAGATCTACATTGTTTAGATTCGATTATCGCTTATATCGACCATGAATGGAATACAAGGTAATAGGGGAGGGGGGGAGAAGAGAGAAGGGAGGTAGGCATTTGTAATTCAGAGTAGGCTCCACTTGGCAAACTAATTTTAAATTTAAATAAATTTCGTTCACTGTTTGTTTGAAAAATAAATATGAGGTACGTATTGGACTCATTTCAACACTGAAGTTAAAGGTTCATAATTTCAGTACCAACTCTTTCTAAAAGATAGCATCAGCTTTTAGGGGAAATTTCACACCAGTGGGTGTCAGGAAAATTTTGCCGCCCCTAAATTTAGGTATTTCAAATTAAAAGACTAAAATATACAGTAATTCTAGAGAACATTTTAGCAAGAACAAATATATTTATCGTGTATTAGATTAAAAAAGTGAAATTTTGCCACCCTTTTAAAGTTCTACCCAGGATGGGTGTCCTCCCCTCCCCTCCCCCCCTTGGTCCTCTACGTTACACCACTGCATGTACCCCCACCCATCGATAGTTATGAAATCGTTTTACAATGGAAGTTGAGACTCAATGTTATTAAACTAATATCAGCATTTAATCCTCCCAGCCTTCTTTGGTGTATAACAAAGATATAGATCTACATTAGTATCCTAATTTACTTCCTATCGTGGTATCCTCCCTAATAAATATATACCAGCTTCAAAATAATCTCGGTCGGTTGTATTGTAACCACTAGTGGATAAAATATTTTGTATTGTTTTCGCTAGTTGATTCAGACAGTATCTGTAGAATAAGTCACTTTAGTTATAAGTATTTATTTTTTGATTATCACAATTCAACATCATATAACTAGACAGAACTATAAATCTCCAATCTATTAATAGATTTTACATATACATAAATATAGTCCAAATGCAAAATGTTATCTTCACCCTCTGACGCAGATTTTGTCAGCCAGTTCATTATAATTCCATACCAATTCCTTTCCCTGACACAGTCCGATATCTGGGCTTTATCCTAGAAAGGAGACTAACGTGGAATCCACGTTCTAGACTTAAGAAGCAGGAACTTAACCGACGATTTGGACGAATAGGTGGAGTGCTAAGTAGAACATTAGAGCTTATAAGAGACAACAAATTATTACTTTTCAACACAATAGTAAAACCTATTTGGGACTATAGACTAGAACTTGGAGGACAGTTAAAAACTCAAACACCAAACGCATTGAATCCTTTCGGTATGAAATCTTTTGAACAACAGTCTATGTTCCTCACTACGTCACCAACAATACCCTACATCATGATCTTGATATCCTATTTGTATCATATCTTATAAAATCCGAAATTCAACACATTCCATAGGAAACCCATCATCCTAACCCCCTAGCACCATTTCTATCCAGCATTAACCACCCCAGCAATCCCCTCCCCCCCGAAAACGACAGTGACCACGATTTCCGGAGTCTGCTCTTTCCTCCATAAGTGGAGGGGGGGGGGGGAGAGCCCGGTTCGGAGTTACTCAGGCTGGATGTATGTATTATAAATAATATTGACAATGCTCAAGATGTTATTTTAGTTTGAGTTCAATATTTTTAATCAGTATTATTTTTATTAATATTATTATATGCTTGTTAATTTTTATTTTATTATCATTTAATTTATATACTTGTAAATATAGTGTAAATGATCTTTATTATTTACCAATGTCTATTAATATAAGACAGAATGTATCATTACATAATAAAAATAAAGAAACAAATTTAAAAAAAAAAATATTTTGTCATTAAAATCTACTAAGCCATTTACTAATTTTTTTAAAAATTGCTTATAACTATTTAGCAACAAGTACATCAAACACAAGTAAGCAAAAAGATTAACTGAAAAGAGACGTATTAGTTTGGTGATGTTGAATGCCACCCCAGAGACTGGCTGAAGCTCCCGAGAAGTACCTCTATTTTCCCTTATCTTTATATTCAAGCCGAATTGTAACACCAAGTGAGTTCCTATACACAAAGTCCTGTCACTCCTATGGTCCCCAAAGAATCGTAATTGTTCTGTCAAGCAGTTTGTCTAAACTATGTCGGGCAAGCCTAGGAACTTCCACAGCCAATTCAACTTGTATTATTTCAATTTTAAATTGCGTTTTGAGTTGTATAACGCATAACACTTAATATCATATATTATTGATATATAATGAATTATCTTGTATTGTTATAAAAAAATATCCGTATAGTCTCACACTTTTTTATTATCTTTAGACTTATACGTTTCAGCCTTTCCCTCCATTCCCAAGAATCTATCAAGTAAAAAATTCTTATTACCTTCGACTCATAAAATAATTTTGAAAACATAAATTTCCTACCTTATTCACACTACCGCAGCTAACACTTACACAGGGACCAAGATGCATTATTAAATTAATTTTTATTGATGTTTTCAGAATTTTTTTTTCTATTCATTTCTTGGTATACTTTACTTATATTTTGCCTCTTTATCAATTATTATTGTTACATATATTTTCTTCCTCTCTATTTTCATTTTCTTTCCATATTTCAATTTTTAAATTATTAATAACTAATATGTTCATACTTCTTTGCATTATGTAACTTCATTTTTATTTCATTTCCTTAATTATGTTATTTTACCTACTTTTTCAATTACCTATGTATAGATTTTATTTCCTGCTTCTCTTATCACTTTATTTTATTAATTCTATTTTGTACAATTATTCATTTTATGTGTAATATTATTCTGTTTATACTTTATTTTTTATTTTTCTATACTTACTGTGGTTGTTATCTCGTTCTGTTTTTAGCCCTGAAGAAGGCTAGAAACTCTTGCCGAAACGTTGGCACAATAAAATAGGTTAATCCTACTTATTTGTGTTTATCTTTGACCGCACCCCCAACCATCTTCTCCTCGTTCGTCATCCACGGTCAACTATCTCTCATAATTATAAATTGATTTTTATCAGAATGATCTATATTGTTTCTTAATTTAAGAATGTTTTATTGACAAATGATAAATTTGACAAAGGCCTGCAATAGTGTGATAACCAATGTTTGCTGTGATAGTGTGAATAAGGAAGGAAATTTATGCTTTTAGAATTAATTTATAAAGAGTGGAATGTAATAAAAATGTTTAGTTGATAAATCCTTAAGAATGGAAAGGAGATAAATATCATAAAAAAGTCTGAGAGTATATGGATATTTTTGTTATGACTAATATATATTGATTTTTTTTTAATTAAATGAGGAAAAGATGGTTGGAGTTGTGATTAGTGAAGAACAAAAATATGTAGAAATGCCAACGTTTCGGCAAAAATTTCAATCCTTTATTTGGTATAAGAATTCTATCACTTTATATTTTATTTATTTAATCCCTTTATTTTACTTACATATACGTTTTATTTCCCACTTTTTTCATAACTATAATTTTAATTGTAAAAATGATTTTAGAGTGCTACCAATGGGTAGTTTTTTTACATTCCTGTATCATACCTTTATGATCCTACTTCAAATTTACTTGTTGTATTTTATGTACAGTTGTAAATGTCAATAAATAAATTTTAAAAAAAAATTTTTTATTGTCTATATAGATTTTAGATTATAGTTTTATTCTAGGCGATCAACTTCTTATTTATTACGCCATTTCACTTTATTTATCTTCTTATCTTTGGCATTTGATAGATGAATATTTCTAATATAAACTCTGTTCTTTTAACGATTACGCTAGTCGATGTTGTCGATATAGTCCATAATTTATATTTTAGGATACTGTTGCGTTTCTTTTAGAATTTTTATGATTTGGCTATAGAATCTGCTGAGCCTTTTAGAACCAATTCTCTTGAACGCGGTATTTTATTATATTCGAAGGCTTGACGAATTGATGTGCATTTTTCAATTATATGTATTTTGGATAACGGGGACTGACACGTTTGGGATTTAGGTTTTTATTATACTTTAAGTTATGATTGTCGACATATATTACTTTCTAAATTTTCTTATGCATTTTATTTTTCTTTCTTGCCTCTTACTTAATTTTGATTTTTATTTTATTTTTATTATTATGGCACTACGGTCCTGCAAGAACCCGGGCCTCTTCCACAACAGACACCCAATCTACACGGTCTCTTGCTTTCTCCTTCCATCTGCCAACATTCAAGAGCTTCAAATCTTCCTCCACATCGTTCAGCCATCTGATCCGGGGACGTCCTCTTTTCTGTTTTCCATCTGGTTTGCCATAAACCATCTTTTTGGGCATCCTTTCATCGGGCATCCTCTCAACGTGTCCTAACCATCTTAATATTGCACTTTTAATTAACGCCACGATGCTGGGTTCCCCGTACAAATTTATCAGTTCCTCATTCCTTCTTCTTCTCTAAATTCCATTCTCCGAGACTCCTCCCCATATCCTTCGCAATACCTTCTCTCCCAGGAGTTGAGCATCTGTTCTGCTTTTCTTATCAAGGGCCATGTTTCTCCCCCATAGATCACTACTGGCCTTACGACAGTTTTGTAAATGACCACTCTCATCGTTTTAGAGAGAGCTCTAAAATTCATTATTTTCTACATTGAGAAATTAAATTTATTTCCTGCTGCTATTCTGGCCTCTATTTCGCTCTCTACTTTGTTATCATGTTTTTAGAGTTCTACTGCTGGGTAGTTTCTCTACATGCTGTATCATATCATTATCATTATGTCATTATGATCATATGTACTTGTTGAATTTCTTATACAGTTGTAAATATCAATCAATAAATAACAAATAAAAACTTTGTTATCATCTGTAACCAGGCTTCCCAGGTACTTAAACTGGTTTACAGAAATGAAGCCACTTTGCTATTTTCTTCCTTATCCACTCTTGAGCTTTTCATGTACACCGTCTTGTCTTCATTCACGTTAAAGCCCAATTCATATGCTGTTTCTTCGAATTCCTGGAATGTTTCTTTTAATGCTCCTTGGGTTCTTGCTTCAATAACTACATCACATGCATATGCTAAATGTTGAGACAGTCTATTGTAAATTGTCCCTCCTGGATTAGTTCTGATTGAACGAATAGCCACTTCTAATGCTATATTAAATAGAAGAGGAGCCAGAGGATCCCCCTGTCTCACGCCATTCTCCACAGAAAATTCCTGGGACAGCAAATTTCCAAGCTTAACTCGGCAGGTAGTGTTCATTAGAGTCATTTTTACCAGCCTGACTAGTTTTTTCGGCATGCCTACCTTTACCAAGGCTTTTAGAAGTTCTTTTCTTTCCACACTGTCATACGCTTGTTTGATGTCCACGAATAGCAGATGCAGGTCTATGTTATACTCATAGCACTTTTCCATTGCCAGTCTCAGGGTGAATATCTGGTCAACTGTCGATCTACCGGACCGGAACTCTCCTTTATATTCTCCTATAATATTTTCCGTGAAATCGGACACTCTTTTATGTAGAAGCACTGCCAGTATTTTATAAGTTGTGCTAAGTAGAGCAATGCCTCTATAATTATCACATGTCACCTTGTCTCCTTTCTTGTGTATAGGACATATTGCTGCTCTTGTCCAATCTTCTGGCATTTTTTCTTCCGTCCATATCTCCCAAATCAAATCATAAATTGCTTCCCACAAATCACTGCCTCCATATTTCATCATCTCTGGAGTTATCTCGTCAAGACCTGGCGATTTATGGTTTCTCAATGATTTAATAATCTCAATAATTTCTTCCTTCTTCTGCACCATCCTGCTCCTTACCTAGGAGTTCATCTATATTTAAGCATTCTTCTGCCCTTTTCTAAGTAACTCTTGAGTTTAGCAATTCACTAAAATACTGGCTCCACCTTTCAAGAATTGACGTTTTTTCGCCAATTAGCTCACCTTTTTTCCCTTTACATAATCCAGTGTTGGCTTGGAATCCCTCTTTTATTTCTTTTACACCTTTGTGAAACTTTCTGGATTATTTTTATGTATCTATAATGCTAATTATTTTCTTAGTCATTCCTTATATTCATTATGATCGTTGTCTTGTTTTTTATCCTTAACCCTGATGACAAGTTAAAATTCTGACCAAAACGTTGGCATTAATAAATATTTATTTGGGTTCTTTGCATCCCATACTGCATACCCAAACATCTTTTCCTCATGTATGTATATCCGCGGTTAACTATTAACTCATCATCGTTTTCTTTAATAATTTTTTTAATGTTTTTAGTTGCGATAATAGAGACTGCAGTGTATATAAACTGCATTTGCACAGTATATACTTGAATGTATGATTTATTTTTATTCAGAGTTTTATCTTGTATTTTTGTATGCAAAGCGACTTTATTAATCAGCAATTTAAGTAATTAGGGAAGAAGTCGTTTTGTTTTTTATTCCTGCGCAGTATTGCCTTAACGAAACTCAGAAATCGACTACCAATGAAAAAGATTTCTCATATGTATTTTTTTACGATAAAATAATGGATTACTTGGTGAGTTATAAGTTTAATCTTGAGTCTATGACTTCGGCAATTTAAGTAATTACTTTGGCCACCTTTTGAAAGTTGAATAGGGACAGAAGGTAAATAAATGTAGCGGCAATTTGTGCCACTGACCAAAGAGGTATAAATTAAATAACATAGGGAGCCTCCCTTGGAGTACATTAACCTAATGAGTTACCGTTATCTTATGACGTCACTGGGAACCTATGCTACTTTCCTCTACAAATTGAAACCAAGTAAATAGTAATTTCATGAAAAGCCCTAAAATGTTTTGAAAAAAAGCTTCAATTTTTCGATAACTGGAAGCAAGTTCATTACGTAATAATCAAATATATTAGAGTGTAAATGTGACTAGAGACTATATTATTTTATCATTATGTTATTTTATTTATTTATTTTTCATACAGATAGTTTGATTATGTTCATTTTGTTTATTCTACTGTTTGTATATATTTTAAGAGTTTTTTTTTTTTTATTCATTTATTTAATTTATTTTATTTTATTGTATTATGTATGAGATCATTCATCACTATTACCTATTGTATTGTGGCAGATTGTAATATCTATCAATAAATAAAAATAACTACTATAAAAAAAAATAATCAAATAATTTTATCTTGCCTATAAGTTTTGACCCAAAGTTTAGATAAAGGAAGTAAAAATAAAAAGGGAATAATGTGATAGAAAAGGTCATATGGTGAAACAAATTAATATTTAAATTTTGCAAAATAATTTCAATGGTAAACAGTGTTCAAAATGTTATGTATTAACATTTTTTATTGGTTTTAAATTTTAAAATTGAATTTTTTTTTAAGAGTAAATTATTGCCAGTAACTTAATAATGTTACATTGTTTCACAGTACATATATCTACATATGTAAGATGCCAGGGTAGCCGTGTGGGTGCTTGCAAGAAGTTATAAAGTTCAGCAACGTCGAGCGTGGTCAGTATTTGGATGGTCGACCGCCTGAAATGGGTGACCTCTCTTTGGAAGACCACGTTTCGCCTCACCTCCTCCACCTGGGTTTGGGTGGGCCCTGGGCCTATCGCTAGTAACTCAGGTTGGACTGCTGATCCTACCCTTTTTACCTTATAATCACAATCAATTTACTTTTATTAATTACATTAAAACTATTTACACGCATTAACAAGGGTTCAGAAAAAGAATGACTGAAGGAAAGAATAAGCAAACTAGAGAAACTAACTTTTGCAACCAATAATACAGTAAGAAAAATCTGTCCACAAAATACTATACAGGACGGAAACCACATGCCTCCCCAGTCTGGAAAAACTACTAAGAATAAAAGGAAGAATCTTCGACCCCAAAAAGACACAAGATACAGGCTAAGACCCAACAAAGAAATCTATAAAGACACAAAGGACCTAGTAACAGAAATAAGGATCAGGGGACTGAAATTCCACGGACATATAGTATGAATGGCTCCGGAAAGACTAAACAAGGAAAAATTAGGCAAATGAAGGAAGAAACGGAAAGACTAGGAATAACGGACCAGGACTGTCTAGACGGAGAAAGATGTAGGAAAAGACTGAAGAAAATCAAGGTTCTTATGGGAAAGAGAAATTTAAAAAAAGGGGTCGCGTGGACAGAAGAAAGAAAACTAAGGCACGCAGAAATAATGAGGAAAAAATGAAAGGAAAGGAAAAACAAAAACAAGGGAGAAGCAAAAAGTAATGATATATAATCCCGTTTCGTGAAAAAAAATTGGGTAAAAGTGTAAACAAAATATTTGTTTTTTTCTTAATGGAAATGTGTTAATAGTTGAAAAAAAAACAGTTATTTAAAATAAATTATTATAATATACATTTTCTTGTATTAAAGTTTAGGAAACCGTCTTTAAATTATGGTTTTATCTAGGAGTTTATGCTCCAATAGGATAAACAGCAATCAGACAATAGCACCCCGGTTTTCCGTGTTAGGTTGTGTCAGTTTTTTGGCGGTTTTGGTCCACAAAGGGCATCACCTGCAAACCTGCAATTACTCTCTCGTCTACGGCCCGGTCTTTGATATCATTGAACCACCATTTACAACCTAAATTGGTTTACGTTTCTATTTGCAGGTAACTGCACTTTCTGATATCAGACATACAATACTGATATCATCACAAAGCCGGAAGGCAAGTGAAATGTATGTGATCTGCGTATTTATCTCCTGTTTACAAATAATGATTTTATGCTCATAAGTATTGTTTATCTGTTTCTTAGGGAGATTTTTCGCACGTTTCCACTTCAACTAATAAATTTTTAACAGTAATTGTAAAATCTGAAATTATAATACAAATTTTTAATTTAAAAATTATCATAATTAAAGTTATCATGATAATAAAATTATTGTTTTATATTATTGATATATAGCTTACTACTTTCGATTACATATAAAACATATAAAAGTAGTTTTATGATATTAGCCAATATAAATTCACAAAATGTTGATTTCTAGTTGTTCGGACAAAACGTCTGGTTTATAAAAAATCTCAGGAATCATATGACTTAAAGATGTCCGTCATAACTCGAATTAAAGCTAGTTTAATGTACTACAATGTATGTCATGACGTTTATCTACCAAATAGTAGTAGTTTTCATGATATTAGGTAAAATAAATTCACATAATGTTGATTTCTAGTTGTTCGGACAAAACTTTTATAAAAAATTAGATATCAGGAATCATTTAGCGTACATATATACGTCAAGACTCGAATTAAAGCAATTTGAATGTACTATAAATTAAATTATAATTAGTTATTCCATAAGATGAATAGTTTCCATGAAATTTCCCAAAATAAATTCACTAAATTTTGATTTCTCTATATTAAGAAAAAACGTTCAGGAACTGTAGAACGTAAATAGTTCTATTATAGCCAATATTCTTCTTTTTGGTGATGTTCTTTAATAGTTCTTGTGCTGTAGGTAGTTTCAAGGATATGGAGGTCCAAATGACAATTTTAGATTTTTTTGGAATATAAACATTTTTTAATATTTCAATATTTATTTTTTAATGAAATTTACAGTATCTCTTGTATAGTCTAGGTTAAAACTTAATCTTTTTTTGAAAGGAAATTACAAACATTTTTTTTTTAAATTAACGGTACCTAAAAACGATTTTTTTTTTGTATCTTTGAAACATGTTTGCAGGTAGGATGATTTGACCCTTATTTCTTTGTTGACAATCCAACGGAGGTTCAAAATATTGCTATCAAAGTTTTTTATCTCATAATATAGATTTTTTGCACGGGCTCTTGGACTATACATTTTATGACAACATAGTATTTTAGAATAATGGAGTACAGTCGGTTTCAAGTACATTTTTTTTTTTTTTTTTAATGATCCCTTGAAAAAATAAACACTGCTTAGAAAGACTCATCTGTTAGCCGAGGTGGTAAGTTGTAAGCCCCGACTTTATATGAGCTAGAGCAGGTTAATTACGGCTCCTACTGACGAATCACCGCTCAGCAGAAGAAGGATCGCTGAATGTGAGTGAAACGTCGAGGGAGGTGGAAAGAGGGCAGTTGCCGTTAAGATTGATAGAAGGGCCCAGCAAACAGAAGCTTGTTAGAGGGCACATGTAAACAGGCTCCTCTGTATACTGTACCGCTGTCAGTCCCCAACTACTTCCAATTGTCAGCATCGTCAACAACTCACAGCTGTATCAGTGATTACTGTTGTCTGTGCCAATCGGGCTCTAGATAGATTATAAACTATGCGTTAAATTTTGATCAACAGTTATTTATTAGTCCGTATGATGTTATATGAGCGTGTCATGATGTTTACATTTTTCTATAGAATTGAAAAAAAAAATTCATTGTTTATGATACCATTCATATTAAATAGATTTAATGATGCTGCGTGAAAGTTATTTATGTCATCTGAGCTGGAGTCCTCCCACAAGATTGAAAAGACAGGAGACTGCACGTCGATTCCGATCATTACAACACTTACTTGACAAACGGTCTAAACTTCTAATCCTTCTCAAAAGACTCATCTACATGACCATAATAAGGCCTATCTGGACGTACGGAATTGAGCTTTGGGGCTTCACTAAACCTTCGAATTACTCTCGTATCCAATCCTTTCAATCGAAAATTCTTCGTAAAATCCTCAATGCTCCCTACTTTGTAACAAATAATATCATCCATAAAGACATTGATGTTCGATGTAACCGATCTAGACCTAGCCAGATATCATTCCTTCCATTATAAAATCCCTATCTACCCAAACCCACTAGTTTTTGTAGCCTTGCTTTCTCTTTCATTCCAGACAATCCTCCGAGGCACCTGAAAAGAAAATGGCCTCGAGAGCTTCTAATGTAGAAATATTATTAGAGTATGGGTAGTTTCTCTACATCAAAACAATTTACCGGATGTATTTTTATGTAAATACAGTTTATAAAATAAATTTAAAAAAATTAAATTATTGTCTTAACTTGTTCAATTCTTTTTAAAAATATTTACAATGATCTGAAAAATCCATTACATTTAGGGTCGTTCGTAGCCCAGGGAGTTAAACCGCCAACTTTAACTGGCTCGTGAGTACAGCGGTGGCAGTCCAGCCTAATGGGCCGACTTTTATTTCTGTAGTGATCTCACGAAGTGAAAACTTGACCCCCACCATGGTTAGAATATGGTGGTAACATGTAGTTACCTCCCTCTCCATAGCCCAAAAATGACCAAGTAGGGAGTCTAAATAAAAAAAAAAGTTTCCATGACATTTGTACGATAATATAATACAACACAGCATTCTGATATTTTTTTTTTTTTTTTTAATTGTTGTTTTGGGGGAAAATGCATCTCGTATACTATTTAACGCTCGTTAAAACCTCAAATTTACTTCTAAAAAAAAGGCATACGTATCGTTCAAAAGCCTTTAACATTAACGAAAATTTTAGAGTTTGTTTAGATTATACTTGAAGGTTTGTGGGTGGTTTTTATATAAATAACAGCTCTTAACAATCTTGATAAACATATATTGATATAACATAATATTATAGCGATACACAATAATAATTCACATGACTTTGACCATTCTCTTCGATAACCATTCTGGGCAGGTTTCTAGTGAAATCTTCACTCAGTGTTGCCAGCTCCCCATCTACTTACTACAGCCGAACAGCCGCCCCTAGATATGTAACAAACTACTACTACAAGATCAGGGCGCCAAGTGCATTTTCCTCGTCGTTATGTCCAGGTCTTTAGCCGACCTGACCGCTAAGGAGGCAGTAGATAGTAGTAGGTAAAGAGTTGTTATTTATATACAAACTACCAAAAACCTACATACTAATCAAAATCCTAACAACATATCCTAAAATCAGATCTACTTTATTTTTTATTTTTTTCCCTGCTTTTTTTTATTCACTCGGTCATCCTTATTTATTCCAACCGCTTTAAGGCAGACGTGTATTTTTCATTTTAGGCCTATGGGCATGATCGTTTCAAATTATTGTAAATGAATATTCATATGAACCTTAGAACGAAATATACATTTTTTTTTTCTCTCGGGCTCCGATTCTACGTACCTGATGTACTTTACTTACAAAAAAATTATTCTAGGTAGCGGATGATCCTCGAAATACGAACATACTAATTAAATTAAGTATTTAATTAATTAATTAATTTACTTGTTTCATTAATTATGACAAAGCAAAGGATTGCTATAATTATTAAACCTCAGGCAGAAATATATTAAAAAATAGGTTCATATTCAGTTACATAGAAATAAATTTAAAAAATGTGAAATGAGCATGTAATATTTACAAAGCTAAACACGAGATGGGTAAGCATTTAACATATTCAAAAATAAAGGAACATTAAAAAAATGTTTATGAAAATTCTCCAATTCAGCCCAGTCAGATCATTTAAATAAGGGGAGCACTAATCCGACTTAACATATAATTTTTGAGCTCTGGGACTAGACCAAACCATCAAATTCCTCCTGCATCCAATCCTTACAATCCGAAATCCTACGTAAAATCCTTGATGCTCCTTATTACGTTACACATAAACTCATTCACAAAGACTTTAACATTCCATTCGTTGCAGATTTGGCCCAAAACAGATATGCGTCTTTTCATTCAAAACTCCATAACCATCCTAACCAATTAATTCTTAATCTTTCATCCTTAACAAGCCCTGATAATCCTCCGAGGCGTCTGAAAAGAAGATGGTCACGGGACCTTCTAATTTAAATTAATGTTTGAAGTACCACCAATGGGTGGTTCCTTCCAAAGATTTTCAAGTGTATATGAAACATAAAACATATTTACTTATTGTATTTTTTATTTGTACAGTTGTAAATCACATTAAATAAATTTAAAAAAACATATAATTTAATTGATCATTAAAATCAAGAGTTTTATTTTAATCTTTTGAGTTGTTTTAGTGAAAAAATAAATAAATAAAATAAAGTGTAAAATATCTATATAAAGTAGCATTAACAAAAAAAAAAATCGATTTTAACCAAAAGGTTGCTGAAACATACAAGACATCTGCATTGAATTTGCCATAAATAGGTAATTTGAGTTTTATTTAGGTGGTCATATAAACAGGGTGTCCCATATATGAGTGGTCATATTATAGGAGAAGATACTATACCTAAAGAGGTACAAAAAAGTCTTTATAACCCATATTCCGATTCTCAACGGTATGGGATAAAAATCAATTTATTTTTTAGTTATAATAGATTTGTGTAGTTTTTCTCATTCCAAAAAAAACGTAAATAAAACTACTTTAAAGCTACCTTAAAAAAAATTTAAGATTTCTTATAAATTTACTGGGTGGATCAGCCCAAAAATAAAATAAGCCTTCTATGATGTTATGTTGAAAATCAAGATTATTTTTAATATTTCTAAACATTTTTGAACATTAGAAGCAGCTATTTCACGAAAACTTTTTCATTTATTAAGCTTTAATATTGACCTTCACTGGTCAATTATTTATTTTTCTTATTTTGTTTAATGATAATTATAAATTTTATTTACTGCAACTGCTCAAAATGCCTTCCACTCTCCCTCTCTTCTACATACTCTGTGAATATCTCCAGTTCTCCCTATCATCCACCCTTATCTCCTCACACTTTAGAATGATTCTGAACCTAAGTAAAGTAATAAATAATCAGTGATTTTGTTATTAATGAAATAAATTATCAAATTATTGGATTCTGACTGATTATTGGAAATAAAACAAGGGTACTGGACTATAAACGAGATAAACAGAAAAATGAAACAAATACTAAATAGTATACAGAATTTTTACAGTTATAAAAATGTAGAATTTAAGATCCAAATTAATAAATTGATTGATGAATACAATGAGAAAGTTATAAATATATAAAAAAAAGTAAGTTAAATCGCACAATAAAAAAACCTAAGATAAATAAAATAATGATAAACAAAACAATCAGGGATGATAACTATAGCAACAATTCAACGTTTGTGAAGACAAATAATATAATAGAACAAATGTACAAACTAAACAAAACTGAATTCGATAAATTGAACAATAATGGATCGTTAGAAAAATATAACAATTTACGTAAAATTAAAAACAGAGTAGTTAACAAAACAAAATTAGATTGTGTGAAATGTTTGACATTAATATAGAAAAAAATGACAGAGAAATAACAAATAGAATGATTTTATTCTCCAACAAAAAAAAAATTGAAATAATTAATTGCAGTAATTTAAATAAAAATTGAGCCAATTTTTAATTAAATATAGACTCTCTTTTGAGTTTTTAAAAAATTGTTTATCCCTGCATCCTTAATTCGCATATGAATTAGTTTTATAAAAATTAAAATCAATTGTCATTTCTCAAACCAGTTATTTTATTACTTTGATTCACAATTAAAAAAAATTGGAAAATATTTATATTTTTTCATGTGTTCTTTGACAATCTAATAATATGATATCATTATTAGAATAGATGAATTGGTTCCTAATCGATATAAACTATCCATACTTCACAAATTCATTTAAAAAAAAAAATCTACTTGTTGATTTGTTGACTTAATTAGAAATTTTTCATGATTGCAACACTTCCCCTTTCTTCATATTTCATATAGGTATACAAAAGTAAGAAAAGATCTTAAATCTTGGTAGCAAAAGATTTTTTCCATTAATTTTTACCACTAAAAGTTTATACTAAATTGAAACAATATTTTTAATTTTGATCATTAAGTCACAGTTTGAGGTCTGAGAACAATTATAGACCTATATTGTAACCCATAAAGTGCTTGTAGATAATATGAATCGCTGGGATACTCAATAATTGTTAATTGGAATCCAAAAAATCTTCTTTATGATTTTTCGAGCTATAGAATAGTGGGATGGATCATTGGTCATTATTATTAGTCCAGTTTCATAATCTGCATTTGCATTAGGGAATGTCATAATGGGATTCTATCAGCGTCGAACGATTGTCAATAGAGAATATTGAGGGCAGAGAGCAAATCACCAATGAGCATGGGACCAATGCTTCGAATAATATGTAATATATCACTGATACGGCTACAGAACAAACAATGCCTATAAAACACAAACAAAAATGTTTGGAGATACAACGGTACTGATGTAGTGGCGTTAGAGCTAACTTAAAAAAAAAAAAAAAAAAAAAAAGCGTCATCTTAGAATAGAAAAAAATGTATATTTTTACTAATGACATCTTGTTCGAGACCGGTTTTATTATTCAATTATAATAAATTCTATCCGTATATTCCCATATTACAACACCGTATATTCACATATTAACACTGCCTGTGTGAGTGGGTAGCTCAATTATAAGGCATTGTGCTACAACCTCCAAGTGCCTGGGTTCGAACCCGATAGAGAATAATCATTTTTGTTACACTGTAGCTGACCCCTGTACCCTGACCTTCATGGGTGGTAACGGTACAGATTTTTTTAATTTTTTTAAAAATCCCCATATTCTTTAATAATTATTTTAAAAGTCCAACGTTTCGGTCAACCTAGTCATTAAGGGCAATCGAAATTGAATTGGAAATTAAATTGTTGTTTCGTAAGTTCATTTTGACTACATAGAGGCCGCATAGCCAGTAACATATAGTAAAAATAAGGACGTAAAATTATAGCATAGGCATGCTAATTAATAATGGTTTTAAAATTGATAATAATAAGTTTTTAATAGGAACTGTTATTTAATAGGTTGTGTCCTTGATGATGAACAGGTTAAATGAAACATTGAACATTTAAAATAATTAATAAAGAATAGTAGAGCTATATGAATATAATATATTTATTTTATTTAAGTGTTTTGATCACAAGCGTCATTTACACTGGATTTACAAAGTTAGTAGATCACAATTGACAAATTCACAAAGTTACAATTAGAATTTACATATTAAATTATGCATCCACTTATACATGGTGGAATTACAGTTAGACTATATGTGATCATAGGTATTAATAATTTTCAAAAAGTGAAAAAGTTTTGTTGTTGTGGGATCTTCTATCAGCATCTCCTGTAGATCTGAAGAGAATCGGTGTGATTCGTGAGCAATACATTCAGTGAGAATGTGCCTAACGGTGTGATCGTTTCGGCAGTAGCGACACATCGGTGCATTTTCTTTTTACACGAGATGACCGTGGGTGAGTCCGGTATTGTCTATCCGAAGACGGATTATCCTACGTCTCTCCGTAGCAGATTCCAGTTTCTGGTTGGACATTTCTCTGTCTGCTGGACCATTTCTAACTTGTCTCTCGTGATAAACCATTTGTCTTGCCACTCTTGCTATCCCATTTCTTTAATCAAAGAGATAATATCTTTGGATGTTGATGATGTTACCACTTGGCCTATTTTCATAGCTATTCTGATGTTGATCTTACCATCTTGTTTTTATGACCTGGCAGCCATGAAAACAAGCCCCTACAATCCTTGTTGTTCAAAGTTTTCAAATTCTGCTTCAGCTCTATTATTAATGGGTGTGTTGAAAATGGATCTTGTAAAGATTTGAGGGCAGATTCCGAGTCAGAACTGTAGACTGACTGGGGGCTTAGAAGGATATTGCAAACTGCGCGATTGATTCCGAAGAGTTCTGCAGTGTATACCGAAGAATATGGTTGTAACGAAAATAAGAGGGTGGGATTATTTGAAATGATAGGAGTGCCTACTTCTTCAACTGTTTATCTATGTACAAAAGATAATGATTTGAATCTTTGTTTAGAATAAGCTTTTGAAATACTAGACCGATTTGCATGCTTTTTTTTTTTTATATTGACAGTTTGTATTTATCAACTAGTTCTTACTGAAAATAATAAAAGTTGGGTGATTATTTAAAATAAACAAAATTAAAGGAACTTTAAGGAATTGATTAATAAATGCTGAAGTTAAATTTACTAATCTAATTTGAAATATTTTTTTTGAATGAATGATAAAATTAAATTGTAGCGAGGATCATTAAAGTTTTTTTTTATAGAAATCTAAAAGTCAGTTATTTGGCCGAATTTAGTGACCCGATTTAGCTTAGTTCCAGTTTTAATTTAAATAATATAGAATATGTAGTTGTTTACAGTTAGGGCAATTCTATTTACTGCTTTCACGTTTTCTAGTTCAAAGGGAGCAGTGAATTCGAGAAACTAGGTGAGAACATTTCCATTTCCTTCGTTGCACCAATTGGGCGCTCGGAAGGGGAATTTTTCCATTTGACCAATCAGAACTCAATTTTCGCCAACGCTCGTAGCATTTATTGAAATTGACCGCTTGAGCTAGCACGATCCTGCATACTAAAGTTTATTGAAGCACGAAAATTGTTAGTCTTTGATTTTAAGCTATTTAAATAACATAGTTATAAAAATAAATTATTTTCCTTTGTTAACACGTTAAGGTGAAAAAACTTCCAATTAGAACATATTATTCTATATTTTGTATAACGTTTCGGGATTTACCCCATGCTCTTGTAATATGTATTCTAAATTGTAACAATTAATTTAATATTATCAACAATATTTTTTAATATATTATATGTATATAATTAATAATCTTAATGCCTACATATATTATGATCTTATATTTGCCAATTATATTTCTATTATGAATTAATATAGTTTTTATACATATAATTTTTAAAAAAATAATGTGATGGTAAAAATGTTTTAAAAATTATATGTATATAAACGATAATATTTCATAATAGAAATTGTTATAATTGACAAATATAGATTATAATATTTTTAATTGTATTCATATAATATATAGAAAAAAATCTTGATAATATTATATTAATTGTTACAATTTTAGGATACATGGTAAATGAGCAAACGGTTCTAACCTGCATTTTTTCAAATTTTTGAAGGACATAGAAAAAAAAGGTGCTTTTGGCCGAATTAACATATATCCAACATATATATGAGCTTCGTCGATTAAGTTGATAATGATTTAGGACTTTTTAAAACCTCTTTAGATGAAGTCCTTCAAAAGTAGTAAATCAAAATTATCCAAGCGATTTCAAAACATACGCAATGAATTGTAGTTTTTACAATTTCGTAGATATCATAGTTTAAGAAAAAATTACATGTATTACAAAAATAAATTGAATATAATTTAAATGTTGTTTTTTTTATCAATTATAATAAAAAATATCCATTGTAGGAAGATAGTCCGGGTGGCGTTCAATAAAGGTATCAAAATAGTAAAAGGATTGTTAATCCTTGAGGTCCGCTTGAGTAGCTATTTTTTATTATAATTTATATAATCTTCCTAAACTTAGGCTACTTCAAAAACGTTTTTTACTAATTTATTTTCATAATTTAATTTTTTTCAATAATTTTATTGAATTTTAGTAGCAGGAGACTAAACCCACGCATTATCAATTGCTTAAAGCAAATAAACTTTTCTATAAACTTCAACTTTATTATAATAAATATGTAAAGCACACATAGAAGTAGGGTCATATCGGTCCGAACACTTGAAAATAAAACATAGAAATTTAGGAAAAAATTTGAATTCATATATGTTTTATACAAAGCCAAAGTAGCTTTTCTGCAAATTTTACTGTCTTGGAGTAAGTTACATTTTTGTTTACTGTGTCAGCAATGCAAAAAAGAGCTAACTGAATATATGACGTCACTAATTAAAATAATAAATGGATATATGGTAACTAATAAAATTATAAATTAATTGCTGCCTTAAAATCTGCAGAGAGAAATGCTTTATTTAGCCACGCTGCTCAAATACATTGGGTTGCACTAAAACAAAGCATACCAATCAATCCATGATCGGACATATACACACTACATGTATAATCCATGATATAGGAACAATTTGTTTGCTACCATTTTGCAATAAATAATCTTCTATACACTAGATACAATATATTATAACTATTTTTTCCCTTATTTAACAATTTTCTTTCACTTATTTGGCAATTTTTTCCCTATTTCACTCTCTCATGCCTCCCCTCTCCAGTGATCCTTGATGCGTTAAAAACTAAAAGAATTTATTATTGGAGATGGTCGGGGGGTGCGGTCAGCAAAGAAACAGTAATCTACGGTCAACTATATGCACCTCATTAAAAGAATTTATCATTATATAGCAATATAATATCAAATAAAAGACACAATAGTTACATCAGTAGATCAGTTACAACAAAAAAACCAATAAATCGTTTAAAAAAAACAAAAACAATATACAGATTTAGAAAAACAAAAAAATTAAGCACAATTCTCTGAGAAGTTTATATGCGTATAATATAGTACAACATTTTATTGTGAAATTTTAAATTTGAAGCAAAAGTGTTTTGACGAGAAGCACGTCCAATGTATTAAATTTGTAAGAATACTTCATTTTATATATAAAACTGTATATTTAATACCTATTGGATTAATTTTTAGTATATAATAATTGTACTGCTTATAGGGAAAGCTTTTACTGCCGAAACAGTTAAAGGGAGGTAGGAGGATGTCAGTTGGGACAGTTGTTGGAAGGCTGTCGGACAGAACAGTTCGAGGAAGCCTGTCCGAAGCTCATAAGTTATTACTAAGTACTGCGCTTAATATTGCAAATATAGTGAATTCGAGAAGGACTTAGTTTGATAATACTATTAATAAAGTTTGAACTTTATGTTACTAAGTTCAATAGGAAGTACTCGTATATACAGAATATAATTATATTATATATAATTATCAATTATTTATGTTATAAAAAATAAATTAATATGTGTCCTAACTACTTTATTAATGAAATGTAAAGATTAATATTTGTATTAAATAATTTTTAAAGTGATTAGTTCGAGCATTAAGAAAGGCTTAGGATCTTTCTTCGACATTCTTCTTAGTTATGTGATAGTGTAAGTTTTAATTAACCTTCTTCATAAACAATTAAGGTCAGTGGCAGGATTTGTATAGAATTTTTGTTTAATACCTCTCCAAAGGAAAAATTCAGTGCTTTCGGATTTAGAGAGCGTGACATTAACCCATATCCAGAGTAGTTTGGCTAGTGCTGCCTTAGAAGAAACATCATAACAGAAATACCAAAACTGTCTTAATGCTCAAGATTTCACTTTGAACATTTATTATGAATTATAATCTTACATCTCATTAATAAAGTAGTTAGAACACATAATAATTTATTTACTATTTCCTAAGTATTATGAATTACTTAGAACTTACAATGAAAATCTTTAGGTGTGAATCTCCTGAGGAAAGCGTTAGCAGGCATACCTTTATTTATTTATTGCGTTAATGAAGCTCCTAAAAGAAAGAGATTTTGCCTGCTTTGACGAGGTCTACTGTGTAGATACGGATGGATCCACAAGATATGCGAATATAGTTGCTTTTCCTAAGAAGGGGAGGTCGGCAATCATTCTGGATCCCACCGTGAGATATGAAAATAACGACCTTGACCAGGCAAATAAGGTAGATAGGGAAAAGAAGGAAATCTACGATAAATGTATCCCTTTCCTCAAGGAGAAGTTCCGTGAGGGCTTCGGAGAACGAGACTTCAACGTGAGAGGCTTCTGGTTCGGAGCCCGTGGAACGATTCCCAGCACAACTAGGAGCTTCATGGAGGAGCTTGGGGTCGATGTTCAGGACGTGGCTAGGTTGACAGAAAATATAATACTTGACTCCCTGGGAATCATACACCACCACATGCATGGAAATTGATGAGTATGGGAGTTTATCCAGAAATGGGATGGCATGCATGCATCCCATATCTTATTTGTTGTATTAGTTTAGTTATTATTTTATAATTTTAAATATTTTAATATTTGTTATATAGGGGAATTTGTTAAACAAATGAAATAGGGGTTGTGAAATATAAGGGAAAGAAAATTAGGAATAAATTGAAAAGCTTGTATTTAGTTTGTAGACTGGTATTAATTGTAAAAGAATACTGTGGAAAAAAATGTTATCTTTCTATTATATTGTATCATATAAAAATATGTAATTTATATATGTCCGATCACAGATTGATCAGTATGCTGTGTAATGTGGCAACCCGATGTATTTAGGCAGCATGAATGAATAAATTTCTTTCTCTTCTCTTCTCTAATTTGTTTTTTGAGATGTTTAATGCATATTTTGAGACAGAACACTTAATCCTAAAACACCTGGTGCCATTTTTCGAAAAAAATATATTTTGTGCTTTTGAAATGTACAATTGGTAACTGAAATTGTTTATCTCAAAACAGTTTACTTTGCTCCATAAGATTTCTTATTACTTAACGACGTTAAAGGCTTCGGAATACTTATTGTATCACACCAGTGGGAGTGAAAGGCGAGAAAGGGCTAGAATGGAAAGATTAAATCGTAGGTCTTCTGATGTTTTTCTTTATCCTCATTTTACTTTCCTTTG
The DNA here is from genome assembly GCF_000696795.3 of Halyomorpha halys. NCBI lineage: Eukaryota > Metazoa > Arthropoda > Insecta > Hemiptera > Pentatomidae > Halyomorpha > Halyomorpha halys. The sequence continues at coordinate 100,055 of NW_027112939.1, read as the reverse complement.
AAACAATACGCCTTAAACCTTATAGGGTGCCACTTATCGAAGTATTGAAGTAAGCGTAATTATGAAGTCCTTAAAATTCTATTAAGTCGCTAGTATCATTTTTTTTATTCTCTACATTATTAGAAATTTCTGAAAATGTAACAGAGAATAACTTAGTGGTATCACTGACTTTTATTTAAACGATGATGATACAATCGATTTACATACAATCGTATCGAATTAGAAGAAAGGAAGATGAAGAATCATGATCCTTACCTGAGGGAACTATTTCAAAAAGAGCTTTTTCAGCAAGTGCGACAAAGGCACTCTCATGGCCACTTGAACTTGCCCCATATCTCAACAACCGCTCCTAACAGCCGCCATGAAAATTTCAACACGGGCCCTAGCACCTCACCCGGTTAATATTAGAGACACTCACTTTTCCATATTCCTTTGGCTGCCTTTGAAATCCAAACTAGCCACATGCTTGTCAAAATTGCTTGAAAGAAAATTGAAAACAATCATGCTTGAGTGTGTAGTTTCAAAATCTGGTTGAACACGTACTCTGTACTTTTTTAATTTTATTAAACATGAAGATAATTTTTATCCTTATAAAGTTGGTAATACGATGTTGGTATGCATATATTGGTTACCTTAAAAGATGTCATTAAAAATATTTTAAACGTGTTCTGAAGATAAAAAAACATTTTTACGAATGCTATGGAAAATTAATTGTCACAAGGCAATACCACCAATGACGTTTCGGCAGAGATAGAAGAGTAATTGCATTGGGCAATTGGTGTTGTTTTGGACTGCGTCGGCACTTACGTAGTATTAGCTTAGTGTAAGATTAGTGTTAGCACATTATCAAGATTCACAAAAACTAGATTATATAAAACGCTAATAATAGGGATTGTTCGACCAGTGCTGATTTAAGCCTCGAAAACTTGGGCACCTCCAAAGTCCGATGGAAGGGATTTCCAAACATATGAAAGACGCATTTAAGGCCCAGTAAAGGATGCTTCAGCTTGGAGAAGACGCACGAACAGGGAAGTTTAATTTTTAATCGGTGAGCCTGAGGTTGGCAAAATTGTGAGAATTGGTTTACTGCGCTGCTAGAGGAGGCCTGGACCCAATAATAGGAGCTCATGCCGATTGAAAAAAAAAATGGAACATTCATTCCATTCACATGAAAATTAATCGTAAATATATATACAAAGGTAGTAAAGATACCTTTTTAGAATCTTATGACCTTTGGATTTTGACGAATGAAGAATTAAAAGGAAGGAAATTTTATGAATAAGGGACAAATCTCAATTCCGATTCTTAAATGTTTAGTCGAACTTTAATAAAAGTTATTTTAAAATGTAAGATGGTACAATTTTAAAATATTTCGGGTTTTAAATATTGAGATGTGGAAATGAATACTCAAGTAAGTTCTTAGATAGTATATATATTGGGCTCTGTTTATTTCAAAGCCTTAAAATGAACCGTTTTTCTAATTCTCAGTCGAGCTTCCACAACGGCATGTGATTTTAATCATGTGCTTCGTTTTTTTCGGATACTCTAATACTCACTGGGCAATAGTGGGTTAAGATTAGCTTAAATGAGTTGTCATTTCACCGCCACAGATAGAGTTATTTCGTTATAGCTTGGCCATTACTTACTGATTGAAATATTATTAAATTCATTAAGTAATTTACCACTAATAAAATTGTAAAAATTTACTTTTATAGATTTATTTGATAAATTTATCCAAACTGCACCAAATTGGTATAATAAAGCTAAAGTGCCAAAATAAAGCGTTTATTTATAATTCGTCCGTTTGTAAGAATGTGACCATTAAGAGACCGACTCAGCCGATTTAAGGTTTCAGTCCAAACCTATATTAAACTTTTTTTACTATCATACCAAATCAAACATAATCTGATAAAATGTTTTAGATGAAATTTTGATGGTTTTTATCAATTATTCGTCGTCTTCAAATGTAATTTATAAAGAAACTGACAATTAGATAAAATTGAAATTGTCCAGAAATTGTAAAAACGATGAGTTAAATTAGACCTAAAACAAAGTTTCAAATCGGATGGTGCATAAATGTATTATATATATATTTTTTATTCTATCTAAAAAAATCCACATATGTTAAATAAATACAAAATATTGTTATATATAAAATATTGATTTCTACCTTAATCTGTTCAATTTATGATAGTTAAATTCCTAACTCATCCTTCTCTCTTTCGTTGTATTTTTTTAAATAAATTTTTTTTAGTTCTATACTATCTTTAAATCAAGTATTATTTTATTTCTTATAAATGTAAAGTAACACTAGTGTATTAAATTTAAAACTAGTCATTGTAAAAACAGATGCTACCTATTGCACTTGCAACCTCTTTGGATTGTTGAGGAAGAAGACAATAGACTGTTAACCTTAATTATTATCAACCTGTGCACAGTATATAATGTTACTCAGTTGTCATCTTCTGCCTACAATTTAATATCATCTTTATGTTTATCATATCTACATCTGTCTAACGTTTTCATCAACATCAAGTGCATCCACCTGCTAATTATTCTGATTATCACCTACAGCCATCTCACATTCTGCTCATCAAGTATTTTATCTCTGCTACATTCACATTATATTATTAATTTAGTCCCATATTTATTTATTAAAATAAATATAAAAATTTAAATTCATAGGTTTTATTGCTTAAATTACACATTCATGTTCTACGAATGTTTAAAACAGTTAGAGTTGAAAATATAGTACTAAATGTGTTTAGTCTCTACGTTTCTGAATATGTAGCTTTTGTTAGAGCGAATGGCTCAACCGATTTCCAAATTTCTTTTTTCAAAACTCGGGGGTTCTCATCGAAAATTCATAACCCACCTATGACATACGTTCATGGACGGTCCAGCTATAAGGTCTGAGTGGGTACGATTCAGGTTAATAATATAAGTTTAGGGTTGCTGAATCTTAACTTTTTTTTTTTATTTATTTATTTCTATTTACAACTGTACATTATAATAAATTTAGTAAATTTAATCTCAGCTAAATTGGATTGTTACAGGCGTGTAGAGAAACTACCCATTGGTAACACTCTAATGGAATCTTAACTTTAAAACTGAAATTCGCACCACAGTTTTTCCCTCAAACAAAGAAAAATTCTCCCTCCCCCCAAAAAATACATAGCTTCTTAATTAAGGCAGAGGGATAATTAGATTTTAAAGCTTGGTTAATTAATTCATTGCAATTAATATAAAAACAACTTGGATAAATATATTTAAAATTTTAAAACACAGGTCTTGTTTAAGGGCTTCCTTTAGATAAAAAAAATAATATATAGGTACTAATACAATTCACAGGTCACAATTTTCTGGAGGAGTTCAAATTTATGGCAGGGTGGGGAAAAATACATATTCTTGGAAAATGTCTATTAAGAACAACAAATATGAACTGAAAAATAAATCTTATTACAATATAAAATTATTGGATGGTAGTTCCAATATTTCTACAAGAAAAAAAATGATAAGAAAAAAAATAGTAAGAGAACATACTCATAAAGAAAAAAAAATAATCTGTTGTAATTAATTCATAAAGGTAATCGGATAACAAAAAAAAAGTGGAAGAAAAAAATCTGTATGAAAAAGACAAAACAAACAGAAAGTATAAAAAATATACTAATTTAAGAAAAATGATAAAATTAATTAGTAAAAAGAAACAAATTCTAAACTGTAAAAGAAATTAAATAAAATTTTCATAGAGGCGTAAGTAATAAATCCAGGGTCTTAACCTGTATACATGTAGCCTTTTATATTTGTTTATCTCCATCAACAAATGTCACATTCTTTGCGTTTATCTATTTTAAATCTTTTAAAAATAAAATCATATTTTAATATATAATATAATGATGCCACAAAAAATAGGAAATAAGAATGTATATTATTAATGGTAACGACTTTATTTTAAAATAAATTATATCCATAAAATATGGTTATCTGCATCTAAACGATGTATCATTTTCTAAAAACATAATTAGTGAACAATAAGTTGATAATTGACAATTAGAAACAGGAATAGAGGGAAAAACTTCAGCTCGTTAACTATTAACATTAAGATTCCAGGCTAAGCCACGACCGAACTTCTCCCAGTATTACTCTGAAAATTACGCAACCCAACTATCCTAGAACCAACATTACAATGAGCCCACAACAATTTCAGTATGATATTCAACTGAATATTTGAATCAAGTCATTCACGGACGATCCTAGTTCCAGCACCAATGATAAACCTTGCAACTTAGTTACCAACTATTAAATCGTCATGAAAATGAAAGTTCCTGGTACAGAAAGGTAAATGTAGTACTAAGTTGGAAATTCAAAGAGTTTGTCGTAAAGATTCATTTCACTGCTTTAATTAATATTAATTCTTACAAACGTGAGGGATTTATGTTATAAATGAACACTACTTGAAAGTAATTTAGTCTCAATATTATATCATAATTACTAGTGAAACTAAGATAATTTACTATATGAATATTTTTAATTAGGGACAAAATATAGAATTAAAAAGATGAAAATAAAAATAAAATGACAATATAAATTCTGACTATATTGTTGATCCTAAATATAGAGAAAGAACCCTAAAACTTTAGTAAATAAATATATAAAATAAAGATTGTTTAAAAAAAAATTGTTTAGGGTAATTGCACAATTTATTTACTGATCAACTTTTTTTTTAATATAATGATTGATATTTACCACTGTATTAAATTTTACAGACACGTGAAAAATCCTCCCATTGAGAGGAATCCAATAATATTTCTATAAAAGATCTCGAAGCCATATTTTTTTCAGATGCCTAGGAGGATTATCGGGTAATGATTAGAAACAAGTGGGTTTTGGTGGTTAGGAAGTTTATCATGGAAAAATTGGTTTCTGGTTCTGGCGAAATGGCATCATATAGAACATTGAGGTCTTGATGAATAACTTTATTTGTGACAAAGTAAAGAGCATTAAGGATTTTAGGAGGGATCGGATTGTAATGATTGGATACGAGAAGAACTCGATGGTTTAGTAAAGTACCAAAGCTTAACTCCGTAAGTCCAGATAGGCTTTATTATAATCATATAAATCCGTCTTTTGTAATTAGTAGGAAGTTTAGACCGTTTGTCTACTAGCATTTTTCTGGCTTTTCAGTCTTCTATTAGGATTCTAAGTTAGACGTTTGTCGAGATGTAGTAGAAATTCTAGGTAACGGATCTGTACAACAGGAATGAGTGGGGTTTAGTGACATTGTAGGGTACGAAGTCATGGGTTTAAATGTGGTTTAGTGGGATTTATTTTAATCGTCCAGTTCTTCAAGGGAGATGATGGGATGTTTTTAAATATTAAAAATTTGTTGCTAACAATTGTTTAAAAATTTACGCCAATCGCAGACAGAGCCAATTTTGAAACGGTTGTTGGTAATAAACTCTTAATATATAAAGACAAAGGTTGACCTGCCAATATATAAAGTACATGACAATAACTGGTGCACCTAATCTAGTAAAGCTCCATTGGAAAAACTATTTCAGTTTTGTTTTATTATTTTTTTTCTTGACAGTTAATAATGTGTATTTTAATGGATTTTTAGGATACATATTGAGGCGACGTTTCGCAATTTTATTGTTTGCATAGTCATGCTATTTTTCTATTACTGTGTGTTCTACATTGCTGTGATACAACTAACTCAAGGTTTGTTCCACTTTCTGACACAGTTCTGGTACCAACCTTGACTTGTACAACAGCGACGTAGAACACACTGATATAGACAAATGGCATGGCTATGCAAACAATAAAGTAGCAAAACGTCACCTCAATATAGTTATCTTATTGACAGATCCTCAATATCTACAACCCCCTCCGGTAAATTTGGGCCCCTCTAGCGGCCTACTTAGGATCGAAATAAGCTAAAAATTTTTTCGCGGGTGGTTTTCTTGGCGGAACAATACCTACCTTAGAAGTAGGGATAAATTTCTGTTAAAATGTTGTCCTGTCTAATTGCTTTGTCATCGTTTTAAAGGCATGATGTGCCTCTCCAATTCCTCCAAATTGAGTTGGGGGTTAAAAAATTGGTATTTGAATTGAATTGATGTTACTATTTTGATTGAAGTCATATTCCCCCCCCCCCATTTGTTGCACTTCCGTAGTTCCTTCATATTTATTTTTTTTTTAATTAAAAAATTGTAGATGAATTATATTGGTTAAAAACGAATTTTATTTTTAGAATTACGACTTTTTCATCTGTTTTCCAAAGCAAAATTCTTGGAAAATAGGACCTTATTAAGAGAGCTCTGATTCTCTCGTTTTTATTTCCAGAATTGTTGCAATTAAGTCTTGCAATCAAGTCTAATTCTTGAAAAAATAAAAAAGTGTTAATACAATACTTAAATATTTGTATTAATGTCTATATATATTTTTTTTATCTAAAGGTTAAAGCTTCCTTTAAAAACTAGACCTGTGTTATAAAACTTAATTAAATTTATACAATAAAAAGTGTCTTACTGCTATATTAAATTTGTTTCCATAACTGGTACAGTGAATCAATTAACTAAGTTTTCAAATCTAATTATTCTCCTACCTTTATTAAGAAGCTATGTTTTTTTGGAATTTCCCATTGCTTAGGAAAAAACTGCGGTGGAAATTTCAGTTTATATGCTAATTTCTGAAGCAGGGTAAGAAGATAGCTGAATATTTGTGTCCATCTATCTCTCCCAGCCGTCTAATATTTAAATTTTTAATATATGATTTTCATCTCTAATCGACAAGTTTTTTTTATATTTACCATATCCGTGACCTCGGATATACGATTCTAGTAAAAAAAAAAAGAAATAAAACTTCGAAAAATTGATACCCCTGTTGATGATATTCAAATGTCGCTATTATAGTTTAATTTGAGGAATGTAAAACTCATAAATAAGGTTTAATTTATAATCTATGTGCTATTCAAGATATAGTGAAAAGTTTATATATATAATAGATATAATGGAATTTAAAATTCAAAAATTTTATTCGTAACCCGGAAGGAATTTATAAGCCAAGCTTGATACGATTTTGGAACCCATTGTGGAAATGGTATCAGTAGTGACGACATCGTATTCTTCGATGCTCCAGGTTGCCTAACTAACCAAGTTTATCTCATTAGTGACTTGGGAGGATGGTTAAGCCACGCTAGGCTTAGGCTTTTGTGCTGAAAATTTAACCATTTACTTGACTAAAATCCTGAATTGATGAGGAACCAATCAAAGTAAAATAATTTTTTTTTTCAAAGAATTCTTAGCTTAATAAAGATCCTAATATTATGTTAGTATACATTTTTAATTGTATTAACATAGCTCTTGAACATTCTATTGAATACAATATATGCTAAAAAATATTAGAAAGTTTTTTTATTTTTAACCACCTGAATTTACATAGAATTTTATTAATTATTACATGACTGGAAGGATAAATTAGGTTCTGAAAATTAATTTGAGACATTTGTTATTCACAAAACCACATGTTTCTCTTTTTCTTTGCTTCCTTTGCCTGATGAGAGGTGAACAGAGGGGTAAAATGTTAATTAAGTCATAAGACATTGCAGCACGCTACAGAAAAATCACACTGGATACCAGCAATGCAGCTAGGATTCAGCTTGTAGCTGTCGCTCAATATCGCCGGTGGAAGACGAGGTTCTGAAGTAGAGATCAAGCTTCATGCTTAATCAAGCGATCAATCCGTCGTTTTACAGCATATTGCTCGCTTTCGCTTCCAATGCAGCCTGACTCATACAGTTTTGTTTTATAATTCACGATTTCTTCAAGTCGTTTTAATTTGCTGAGTGTCGTTTCATTGTGATTTGAAGAAACAATTGTATGCATGATGAATTATGTGTGGAGTTTGATTACTGTTCATTTGTTGGCTGGTCATGTCTCATTATCATTGATAGATTCACTTTATGGGGTGAGATTGTGCCACAACTATATTATTCTTTGTGTACTACCAATGGTTTGCTGAACATTCGGGAATTGGGTGGAAATATTTTAAGGTTACCAGCCAAAACATCAACAAAAGGAAAAACTTTTAGGAAATTTTTAACCTATCGTCCTCGAATGCTTAAGAAAATAATCATATAGTTATTGAAAAAAAAATTAATTATTTAAAAAATCATTTATATATATTATGACAGTATCGATCCCTTTTCCTGCTGCCAAGAGTGATTTTTGCCAAATGAGGTTTTTATTTTTGATGTCTCAAATTATTCAACTGGATTTGTAATATTTTTATACGAATAAAGCTCAACATCCTAAAAATTATAATATCAATTATTTGTAGTATATATTAATCAATTCATAAGTTTTATTGCTCAAATTACACAGTAATATTTTAATAATTTTAGCTCAATTTGAGCTCAAAATATTTTTAAAAAATGTTTAGTCTGTCCATTTCTGAATACGTAACGTTTTTTTGACCAAAGGCTCAACCTATTTCCAATTTTTATCATTGATTATTCAGATCCATGGGTCTCATTAAAAATTCATAGCTAATCTAAAACATCCATATACCCTAGCTATGAGGACTCAGCGGGTAAAATTATTCATACAGGGGGTAATTATTTATATATTAAACTGTAATTTAAATATTGTCATTATAAAGGGTGAATATTTACCAATTGTGTTTGGCGAATAGACTATATTATTAATATTATATCATCCATACGAATGAGCATTATATAGTTTATATTTCGAATAAATTAAAGAGAAGAAGCAAACATGCTTGCAGGGGCAAACTTTTTATTGTTATTATTAAAATTAACTTGTTCCGATAATTGGTAATTAAGATAATACTTATTATGGGTTCGAGAATTTTATTACTCACGGACTGTATTGGAAGCAAATATAAACTATGAAAATTTATAACATACGGTTATAATATGTAGACGATATTATAGGTGTGTTCACTGAAAAGGAAACAGACATCTGTAAGGGACTGGGAAGTGATGTATGCCAGCAGTGAGCATCAATTTGGTTAGAGGAGTCGCGCCAGGTTTGGCCATTTGCCAAGTGCCCCCACCAACCTCCCCTAACCCTGTCTGCTCCATGCCCTGACAGTTTGGCCTATACTTTAGAACAAGTTTAAGACAGCATTTCACCTGGAACAGAATCATCCTGTCACCAGAAATATTAGAGTATGAACGTCTAGGAAGATAAACAGATTAATACTGTTATAAAAAATAATCAATATTATTATAAATTTTGATCTATAGCACAATGGGCATAAAGGTAAAGTTTAGTTGATTGATATGATTTATTTTATATATATATAATACGACAGTTAAATATATGACAAAAAAAGATGTAGTTTCCTGAAATCATCACTAATGCTGGAGGACTCAAGGCCATACCTGGCCATACACAGGCCTCTACCTGAACAAATATTGTAAAACAAATACAAGAAACAATTTAATAGACAAATAGAATTCATCAATAGTATAACCTGCAATGTAATGCTTGGAGTGACAAGCATTTTCTATATAGTTGTCTTATAATGTAAGTAGGCTTTCTCTTATTTCTTTTATACTTCATTTATTTATTTTTATAATTTTCTTTTATTTTAGTTTACTGAAATCCAAATTCTTCTTGTTTTAAATAGTTTTATGTTTGTTCACTTTGTGTTCTTCTTTTTAATCTTACTTATCTTATTATTGATTTATTATTGTCCCACACAAATCTATTATTTATCATAATTAATTAAATCAAAATATAGTCTTTTATATGATTGAAATTTTAAGATAGAGAAGATGGCCACGAGACCTACTAATGTAAAATGTCATTAGAGTGGTACCAATACGTAGTTTCTCTACACGCCTGTAACACTCCATTTTAACTAAGATCAAATTCACTGAATGTATTATATAATATACAGTTGTAAATTTCAATAAAGGTATTAAAAACAAAATTAAGATAGAAAAATGTTCTTTACTATAATTAGACGATTATAATAGCACTTCTTAGGTATTTCTGCTTTGTTATTTTTTATCCTGTTTTATTTTATTTTTTTGTACCTTTGTACATAGACTATGTTGAAAAATTAAAAAAAAAAATCAGAAAAAATGTCTTGTATTTCTGTTCAAACTTTATTTTGACATAATTAACGAAGGAGTGGTATTAAACTAAACCTTCTCAAATAAATAAAATTTCAACTGTCCAAGGCACTGAGATAGAAATCTACAAAAACGGATTTGAGGATGTAATAATTTAATTAAGAATTACATTTTGTTTAGTAATACGCTGTAGCATAAAATTCAGAATAACAATTCTTTGTTTAATATGAGAGCAAATCCTTTAAGGGGGTGATAAAGCATATAAAATAGTTGAATAAAAATATGTCTATATTTGGCTATATTCATTTACGAAAATACTCAACACACAGTGTCTAATATAGTCATTAATTATATAAATGTTGGAATAAATGTAAAGGGTTTATTAGATCTAATCTAATCTGTACCGATATAATTATACGTTGGCTTGGATGATGGACAATTGTCCAAAACGTCTCCAAATTAGTGAAAAGTAATGAGAATATTTCATGAAAAAAATATATAAAAATGATGTTTTCTAATAAAAAACGAAATATATTAATAAAGAAACAAATTATAAAAATAAAAGTTTTATTATTCTAACTGTAGAGGGCCTAATCGGTTCTTTAGTCAGGTACTGCGGCGTGTGGGTAGAAGGTTGTTATCCAGTCGTTGGTCCCGTGTAAGTGGATTCATAATGGTGTGGGTATAGTTGATCGTAGATGTAATATTATGAGAAATTTATCAAGGGAGCCGTCACTACGTAAACCATGTGTAGTTATAGGGCATGCGTACCAATTAATGACATGTAACAATTATCGACAGGTCAAGCTTTGGTTTTGAATATTAAGAGTTTGGTACCAATAACCGTTGCAAAATTGGCGCCAGTATAAGCTGAACCCTCTGCCTTAATTTTGAAACATATGATTTACATTTTTACATTTACTATATTTAGAATCTATTTGAAATTCCTAAAATAACCAATCCCTTATTAATTTGATTAATATATCTTTTTTTTTTTAATTGACATATTTCATCAAATTTCATGTCCATCTCACCATATATCTGATCAGATAATTTTGAACGCCTAACTATCAAAGAAATTTTTATATTAAACTATAATATAAATACATACAATTATACCAAGACAGAACAAAATCGAGATATAGCTAGTTCTTACTTTCAATTACCAATATATGAATATGCATCAATTTTTTTTTTTATATTCAAATTTTATTTATTCATAAATATTATAATCTACCACAGGGTTGTTGGGCAATAAGTAATAGTAGTAACTGATTACATTCATACGAAAATAAAACAACATAAGAATTTTTTTTTTTTTATTGATATATTTATTTATTGATAGATATTACAATCAACACAGTTGTGGGCAATAGGTAATAGTGATGGATGA
>NW_027112939.1:56334-82194 GCF_000696795.3 Halyomorpha halys | reverse complement strand
AAATATATACAAACAAAAGAATAGATAAAATAAACATAATCAAACTATGCACATGAAAGAATAAATAAAAAAAAAATAACCACCAGTCACGTATTCGAGGTAGAGCTGAGCTCTTTGAGATCCCACCGCATCCCCTGAAACAAAGTTTTAGAAACCGAAAATAACCGAACTTGAAAAAGAAAGTAAAATTGAGTATTTAAAGTTGGCCTCTATATCATCAATTCTGTTTAGTTTAACCATTTTCTTGAAAACGGTTCTTACAATTATGATTAACTGGTTATAATGGCCATTATATCATTCAATGATTATGAAGAGATCCATCAGGATGCTTTTACACAACAACGGATTCTAGTGTAGTTGACAAGAGACCACGTGGAATGCAAAAAAAAAACAAAAAAAAAAACAGATGGACAGTATCAACGAAGAGGCGAAAGAGCTGGAAACTGGAAAACAGTAGACAGGCAGTCGTGGAGAAAGCTGGTTAAAAAATAACTATTCCTCACTCTTATTATTAATAAAAAATAGATAGGTATAAAATATGAAAGAATTGGATAAATACTGAAGGAGTAAAAAAGTGTGAAATATTTATCCATGTTAAAAACAAGTGTCTGGTAATAAAAACAGTAATATAGATGTTAAATATACCATGTTGAAACAAACGGAATCTTATAAAATTTAATTGCTTACGAATAATGTCGTAGTAAATAATGTTTTATGACGAAAATAACATAAGACACTGAATTTAGAAACAAATGTTTTCAGGCTCAAATGGTGGTTAGGAAAAAATTCAGTTTTTTAAAGTATTTTTAATTCGCTCACGTTACCATTGAAAAAAATTTAAATATAGGTATTAGGTTTTAGTTAAAAATTAATTTCAACTCAGAATAGCAAAGTGAATGAAAGCTGTATGATGCTCATACCGCACCAGGTATTTTAATGTCCGAACAGATCAGTTTTACGGTCAAATTCAGGTAACGCATTGAGTAGAATCGAACTTTGTAGAGACAAAGGCTGTTTGTTGTAGAACAAAGGCTAGTAGAATTCAACACCATCCAAGATCGGATCCTACGTGAATTGATTCGATTTTGAGCAAATTGTAGAGGGCAAAGTTGGAGAGGGTTCCGCTATGGAATAGGGATGAGCGAGCTCGGAGTTGGTTCTTAGAGCGTGACTCTAAATCAGCAATAGTACATAACACGCGACCTAACAAAAAAAGATAAATCATTGGCCGATTTAGTGAACAGTGGGAAAAGCATAGCAGCAGCCAACCATCCGACGTCCCCTTCTTCTCATCTTATTTTAATCTATTCCGCGATTCTGGTACCCGGGGACCGCTAACAGTTCTACGACTGGGGACCTAGTCGTGTCCGAAAATCGTTTTAGTTTATCAGTAAGTGGGGATGATACAGTAGTTATGAATCGTAAAATCATGCACTTAACCATAGTTCCATTAATTTATTGATAACATAACAATATCAGAACAATAAACAAATCTAGTGTTATCAAACAACTTTCATTTACTATAAAAATTCGTACTTGAGGGTTTCTCGAGGTCAAAATACTGAATATCAACTTTTTGATGCTAATGATACTACAGTTTTGTCCTTATTCTCCATTTAAGAGACGTTCCCTGAGCAATTCTCTTTTGATAGACGATTTGTATTATTTTTTTAATATAACTGGATGTGATAATGACAAAAATCTTTACGATTACTTTCAATGCAATTTGAAATTGTACAATGCAGATCTTTCGTAATTTAGATTTAGATTTTGTAAAAGATCTAAGATCTTCCTACCTCGGCTCATGATTTAACATAAGAAACGCAGAAGGTGAGCAAAGTGATCAATTGAAATATATATGTATGTCGCGTTAGGAGTATACTGGTGAGTGAAATGCTCATTCATACCGCTGCCAGGAGGCCCGAGTAAAAGTGAATTGAGTGTAGGTGGGGAGATAACATAAACAAGGAGCAATTACAACATCAAAGGGTTAACCGTAGACAAAAGTATGAACAAAACAGATGAACTACTAGAAAAATATAGACGTTTGTTTCCCAATATGAGCAAAATGCTCAAGGTTACACCTCTCCCTGGTTTGCAAAAAAAAAATGATACAAGGCTTCGGGAATGCGATCGGAAGAGATCGGGGGGTCTCGGCTTTAACCTATTCGTACTGCTGCCTCCATTTTTCCTTTTACTGTAAATAAAATTCTTAAATATTTTGTATTTATCTTTTCTTTTTTTAAAATTATTTTTAACAATGAAAAATCGTTATTTATTTAAAATAATCTAAATTTAAGGTATTTCAAAAAGAGATTTTTTAATAATTCGTCACTATTCGTAGACTATTTTAATAATGATAAGATTTGGTTTTGAAGATTACTTAATTATACATTGATTTAACGAGTTTAATCAAAATCTTTGGAGCTGTTTTTGCAAAAATATTAGAAAACTATAAAATAGATTCTCAGAAATGGCACTTTCGGTTGTTTCAGATTAGCTTTTATAGCTACATCCCAGGAATACACACGCCCTAAATTTCGATAGATGATTTCAAATTTTTTCTGAGTACATTTACACTAATTCCATAAATGATGCAATTAAAGATCATTTCTTTACCATAAAATGTTACCACAAGTTAACATTTTTCAATAGTTGTACATTTAAATTCCGAAATTAAGGCAATAAGGACTAATAAAAATTTCGGATATTAAGGAAATAATGAAATAACGAAAATTACAACTAGAATTTATACCTAACATATCTGTTTAGTCAAAAAATCAATTGAAAAGTTGCAATTTTAATGTAAAAAGAGAACCAATCAACAATACAAATAAAGGTTCTCTCTTTGTTTATGAAGTTAGTGGAAATTTACTTAGCACAACTATTAAATAAGCTATCGATATTTAGGAAAAGTGTATGCCTGGGATATTAAAGTTAACTTTTTCGGTAGAATCTTTACCAACCGAGAGTACCATTTTAGAGAACCTATTTTATAGTTTTCAAAGATTATTGTAAAACCAGCTCTGAAGATTGTGATACTGATATGATAACGACTTATCGTTTTCGGACGAGCTATTCACACACACAGATATAATTTTGCGACACCTGGTCATTTCGTCAATGACTTTTAAAATTGCTAGCGTTTATAGACAGGCAGTTAACTCCATGATTAAACTAAACTTCATGGCCAGCCAAAAAAGGTCGTAACCTTACTTTTCAAAGGTTCCCTAGTTTGCTATTATTCGGGAGGAACTGGTATCTCGCCCTACTCCCAAATTAGGCTAGTCTAATATTGATGAAGGCATTCTTAGAATTTCGAGCCATGTTTAAAATTTATTTCGTTCCCAGCTTCATTAAACTTTTATGAGAGTCATATCACGCACGCATATCGTACCTTGGACGTTTAGATGGACAGAGACATTTATTTTTTATTTACAGAGCCTGACACGGAGATAAATCTGAAATACGCATTCATCACTTCAAAAACATATAGAATAGTTGAAAGAAGAAAAAATTCCAGAATTTTGAACTTTCGGCGTCTTGTCTATTTTCTGCGTTCTCAAGCAGCATATCCTAGATTAGCCGAAAATCTAGTGGACAATTTTGGCTACTTTGATTCTTGTATGGAATGCTTTTCTATATAAAATCCTTAGTTTTCTAGCTTAAAGCAAAAAGCTGAAATAAGTTTTCTGGTGTAGATGGTAGGGCGTAGGAGCGTACCTCAAACAAAATAATTATTTTATAAACAACTCGTAAACTAATTCAATATTTAAATTGATAAGTTTCAGGATTAACGAAAACTATTCTAATTTATTAGTTTTTCAAGGAACCTTAAGAAAAATATTCAAGAGAACCATCAGGGCCCTATTTCATAATGAAAGCTAATAGTATTAGTTCATAGTACATGTGTAGAAACAAGTGTGGTAATTATACTAATACTTATTTTTTCAAGATAGGGATGACTATTAGTGATATTACAAGAATTAAAAAATACATTTTTTTTTTTATAATTTATTTATTGATATTTACAACTGTATACACATATATACAACAAGTAAATTTGCTGTAGGTGACATAGTGACATGATAAAAACATGTGGAGAATCTACTCACTGATAGAACTCCAATAACATTTCCAGAGGAGAAGTTCTCATCAACATCAACCACACGATGGCATTGCTGGATAGTGGAGTGGGATGTTCGGAAACCAAACTGGTGATCTAGGATTATGTGGTTGGAATCAAGGATAGGGTACAGGCGTCTTAAGATGAGTTTCTCAAGGATTTTGCCCATGATTGGTAACAAAGCGATAGGACGGTAGGAGGATAGGTATTCAGGCGGCTTTCGAGGTTTGGGAATCATTTTGATTATGGATAATTTCCATGGGTCAGGAAAGTAAGTCGATCTGAGTACAGCATTGTTGATGTAGGTGAGGAATAGAACGGACTTTCGAGGAAGATTTTTTAGAATATGGGATGTAATTAGGTCATAACCGGGAGCTTTGCGGGTAGGTAACTTCTGAATGATGTTGGATATTTCTGAAGGATGAAATGTTTTAGGAGGAAGGGACATTTGGATTGGAATGTTTAATTCTTCTTCAATGTATTCGATGTGGGTTGGATTAAGAATGTCATGGTGTGGGTCAAATGTTTTTGAAAGGTGCTGACCGAATACCTGAGTTTTTTCATCGTCCGATTTAGTCCATGTTTGTGATTCAGTAAGAAGAAGGTGATTAAAATTTTTGAAGTTAAGGAGCTTCCTAGTGCCCGTCCATAAGGATGAGGTTTTGAGTTTAATTAGTTAAATTTTGTGTTTTCAATTTTTTAAGTTCTGTTTTCAGTTTGTTTGTTAATGTAGTATAATATGTTTTATCTGTGGGGTATCTAGTCCTATGCCACTTCGCTCTTGCTCTGAAAAAATACTAAATTACGAGTTACTATTGTTCAAGTCTGTGTAATTGAATTAAGATAAATCTACAAGACTAATAGAATTAGTTTTTACTTTATTATGAAACAGGGCCCAGATGTTTTAATGGTATATTATTCAAAGGCAATTATGTAATTTTATGTTGTTTTTTTATCTCATAAATTAACTAGCTTTCTTACTTAAATTATTTATTTTATTAATTTCATATCTATAAGCTAATCCTGCCAACGTTTGAGGCGGTCTGGAGATAATTCTAATATAATTACTTTTTTGTGTTACACTTATAGTTTTGATTCATTTGGGCACCTTCCATGTTTTTTACGTCATTATTGATCAATATCCAATATAAATTATGAATTTAATTTTTTAATCCTGTAATCATAAATTACTTATCATTAATAACTGTCACTACAAAATAGTAAATAAAAAACAAATTTGAACTTAATTTTTTTTTAATTTATTTATTTAATGTATTTGACATCTGTACAAAATAATAAATACGATAAGTAAATCTGTGGAATGTTTCATTTACACATGAAAATCTTGGGAAGGAACCACCTATTGGTTGTACTTCAAACATTAATTTAATAGAAGGTCCCGTGGCCATCTTCTTTTCAGACGCCTCGGAGGATTATCAGGGATTGTTAAGGATGAGAGATTAAAAACTAATGGGCTAGGATGAGTTAGGAGTTTGGAATGAAAAGTCACATATCTGTTTTGGGCCAAATCTGCAACGAATGGGATGTTAAGGTCTTTGAACTTAAATTAAAATAACATTCGGTATTAGTCAATGTTTAATTATGTTTTATTTCTTTTTATCGTTTATTAATATTGTTAATTGATATTGATAATGATTTTAGAAATTTATTTTACTTATAATATCTGTGTAGTGTTTCCCTACTCTTCTCATATCTGTTTTATTATTTACTGGTTATTTTATGTCTCTTGTGATGTGTATTACTTTACATTAATTTATTTAGTATTGTTCTCTGCTGTTATTTTTGGTTTTTCAAGTAGTTCTTAAGTATGGTATTTCACACTCTAGCTGATGTTGATACCTTAATACCTTCTCATTCTATGTTGTTTCTATTTTGTATGTTTTCCGATTTTTACTTATATAATATCTATTGTTACATTCTATCTTGACCTTGTTTCCTTGTTGGGTCCTAATTGTTATATGTTTGTCCAATTGATTATTATCATAATTTTTAAATTTTATTTGTTACTTTTATTTTTTGAAGGTACAATGGTGTGATTGTGATTTAACGGCACAGTTTGTATTATCTGTGTTTATATTTGTTTCAATTTTACTCGGGTTATTATCATTTTTAATTTTTTGAATAAAAAAATTTATTATTTTCTTGTTTCTATTTCGTTTTTTGTATTTGTTTATGTTTATATCGGTAGATAATTGGTAAGCAAGTTTATTTTTTCATACGTTGTTTCATTTTTCTTAACACTGGTGAACCTCTATTTATTAGTATATTTGGATAAAAAATATTCTTTAATATTTTGTAAATTTAATTTTTTATTTATTCTAAATATTTTTCATCTTTCAAACTAATTTCTTTATTATTTGAATTTCTGTTGCTTTTTTGATAAATAAACTTTGAATGTAACAAAAAAACTATTTTATAATTGACACCTGAAGAGGAACGGACGACAGGGTTAGTTTACTGTAGTAAATTAATAAAATAAAGAATTGAAGTAAGAAGTTATCATCATCATTATATGTGGTGCTACAACTCTGGTAGAGCCAAGGCCTCCCGCAAATTCGTTCGCCAGTCCTCTCTAATCGTTGCCGCTGCTCTCCAATTGCGGATTCCCAAGATAGACCTGGCATCCGCTGCCACTCCATCGATCCATCGAAGCCGGGGTCTTCCTACTCTCCTTGTTCCATATATCCTTTCGTCCAGGATCATCCTAGGAATCCGATCCTGGGTCATTCTTAATACTTGGCTTGCCCACCGAAACTGTCCCACTCTTACAATATCCGGGTTCCTATAGAGGCCTGCCAGTTCAGCATTTGTTTTCATCTTCCAGATCCCATCAGCACAAACCGGGCCATAAATTTTCCTCAATATTCTCCTCTCGAACCTTAGGAGAAGGGCTTCCTGTGGCCTGGGTAATGTCCATCATTCCAAGACATAAGTGAGAACTGGTCTCACCAGGGTCTTATACAGCTGTATCTTGGTGTTTTGGGAAATAGCCTTGCTCCTGAAATGCTTAAGTGAGCCGAAATAGCATTTATTCGTGGACATAATTCTGCGATGTATTTATGTAAGAAGTTAAACGTATATTGTTTTGAATAATCTAGGTGAGCGGTTTCCAAAATGTGAGCCAGAGGTTAATGCACTGCAAGTTAATGCCATTTCCTAAAAATATTACCAAAAATAAAGTTAAATTAAATCAAATTAGCAATTATCCAGTCCATACTTGCATTTACTCTCTACTGTTTTTTATTTTTTTATTTTCCTACAACTCAACCACTCTAAGGATGATTGTAATGACATTTCAATAGACACAACACCTTTAGCTCGACAAAAGTTCTAAGAAAAGGTTAAGGCTTCCATGGGTGCTGCGAAATGTTTTAACCCGAAAAGGTGTGGAGGCGAAGAAAAGTTTGGGAACTGCTGATCTAGGTTCCCAATTACCGTGAAAAATTTGTTTTCATCGTTCAGAAAAAGTACTACACTATCTAAACGAATCTATTCAAAAATCTGATTTATTGATACTGAAGAATCAATTGGAGAGACAGGAACGAAACTGAGGTTAGACGGAACCGACCAAGTTCCTTAAGTACCATCGGCAATAACCCTAGCCAAAGAGTGTCGATAAAGGTCATCAGGTTCACTTTCATTTTCTTATCCCACTCTCCTTCCACATTGCACGATATTGTATCCAGCTTATAGTCAAAGAAATTTTAGAAATATTTTGGATATATGTTTTTTGTAAGGATACTCTATAATTGTCTGAGAAAACCAGAAATCATATAAGATTTAGGAGTGAAATTTTTCTAAAGTCTTGTCATTATGTTTTTTTTTTTAATTTAAAAAAAAAACTTAGAACCCCTTCAGAAAAATCTCGGCATTTTTATTATAATAGGATATTTTAAAATTATAAATATTTATTTATATTTTGTCCAAAGATGCTTAATTTCGAATAAATTCTATTTGAACTTTTTTTCCGATTCGTAGGGAATGTATTAAAATTAAATTAAGTTATAGTTTATTTAAACTTTCTTTGTTTGTAACTTAATAAGGTTATTTATATAGATTTTGAAGAATTGATAAATATTCAAAAACAAATAAAATCGAAATTGTTCAGGTATCTTAGAGAAGTTTTATTTATTTATTCTAACAATTTGAAATCGCATAATGCATGTTATTTTTATTTTCAGGCGGCATAATTTACATATATTTAAACATTAGAGAATTAGAAACTCGTAGAATCTAAAAAAAAAATAAAAGAGAAAGAGAAAGGAAAAACATCAGTGCTCCAAGTTGCTTCTCAACACAATTTCTCTTAATAACAACTACTGATTCAATATTCAAAAAACGTTTTTTACCCATTGGTAGCACTCTGATAACATCTCTACATTAGAAGGTTTCGAGGCCATCTTCTTTTCAGGCACCTCGGAGGATTGTCAGGAATGGAAGAGGGAGTGAGGTTTGAAACTAGTTGTTTTCGTGGTTAGGGAGTTTATAAACTTATAATTTTGGAACATTATTTCATCAAAAGCCATTTGAAAAAATGAAAAAAGTATTTTTTAGAAAGTGGTATTTTTTCTCATAAAATAGAATATTTTAAATATTCGAAAAGTTACTTTTTTTTTTTTTTTAGTAGGATAATACGAGCCTGGTAATATTTCATATTATGTTAATGTGCATAGATATTATAAATTAACATTTTTATTGCTCGTATATAATGTTGCTAAATAGTAGATTATGATAGATTTAGAATGATACGAGAGGTAACATCATAGACTAAATAGACGTTGATGTCCCTGACCCTCTGTGCGAGGTACTCGAGCTCTCCTCAACTCACGGTGCCTGATCTGATATACTGCTAACAATAAAAATATTTATAAATATATTGTATTATATTTTTTGTTTAATTAATTATAGTAAAAATTACATATGACTGACTCCTACTTCCTTTTTTCGTCTATATGGAAATTATTTTTGATTCCTTATGTCCAATTAATTCATAGATATTATTTTGTTTAGTTGGCAAAAAATAAAGTTCTTAATGCATCATTTTCGCACGTGTTCTGCCCAAATGCCACCATATATAGGTCTGAAAATTTGATCACAATTAAATTTCTAACTAAACCTTATTAGATTTATAAAGTTTATGGGTTGGGGGTGCGGTAAAAAAGATAGTTTTCAACTATTTATTTGCAGACATTTCGTCCCATTTTTCAGGGCATCATCTGCACTAAGAAAGATACAAAAAAAGCAAAAATAAGTTGAAAATATAAGATAATTAAATTACAATAAAGTAAACGACGGTGGTGTTAGAGATGATGTATATATTAGTGAAAAATGACATTAAAATGAACAAAAAGAGATAAAAAACAAAAATTGTACGCACTAACAGACGGTAAACTTAGGAAATAAGATGACAATAAATACAAACCAAGAAAAAATAAATAAATAAAATATAATAATTATTAATAAATAAATAAAGAACAAATGAGAATCACCAACCTGTCGTGTTGCAACACAGCACTAGAATCTTTGCTCATTCTAGTTGATATGAGATATTAAGGATTTTCGAAATTGACTATGGTGTATTGGGATATACAATAAAAAGAAATAAAATCAATTTTGGGTTGTAGAAAGTAAAGGTAGTGACACAAATTAAAACACCACTTGATTCAGTCAAACAACTAACCATGTATAAGATTGAGTTGAGACCAGTCAAAACTAAAAAGCAATTTCTTAAACTTTCTCACATAACAGTTTTAGTTACAGCATTACGCATACAACTGTTGAGCAGAGGTTGCATACGCAGACCTCACTAACGCTTTCTCCCCCTCACGACGAGAAGCTCTTGCAATTCCATTTCGTCCATTTGCGTTCTTATAGCTGTGCAATTATCGCAAGTGGTTTGTGCGATTAAGAAACTTTAAACAATGGTATTTGCGGTCCCGAAACATGCACAGTGCAAGTCCTTCCTTTGAAAACTTTCTTTGGGCCTTTATATTTTCTCAAATATTTCATACATATTGCCAGGTTGGCTGGGTATAGTTGTTTGAAAATCCAGAGGATAGTACTCAATGCCAATATTAGTTTCAATAGTAGCATGCCGGCAAAACTGAATAAAATTGAAGAGAGCGAAAAAATCTAAAATCATACCAAATTCATGGTTGAATATCCATTAACTCAATCCTAAAGTACCTTAAACACCTTGAAAAATTAACCGGTCAAAGTTTAACTAAATAAGAAAAGTTGATATCGTCAGATCAATGACGTTCAATCACCTTATTAAAAAAAATCTATAACACTACAAGCGATGAAGGATCAAAAGTACATTACTTCGTTAGGAAGTAATGTTACTAGACCAACGATTGTGCAAGGAGGGGAATTTGGTCGGAACCAAGCTCGAGCGCCAGATTTTAACCCACTTAATGAGGCTGGGTTGGATCCCGGAGGGCTCTCGAACCCCAAGGACTGATTCATGGCTACAGTGAAACGGAAAATAATTGTATGTTACAGCCGGATTCGAACTCGGGTCCTTTGACTTAGTAACCCAGTACCTTGCCAATGAGCTATTCAATCCCACAATCTTCTCGTTTTCAGGACAGAAAAATATTAGATCACATAAATGACATCAATAAATACTTTTTGTTCCTTTTTTTTGTTGTTTTTCAACCGATTTTCTTTGAGATCGAGCTGTGACAAATTAAAATAAATCGTCATTCTTGTAAAATTATCCGTTTTTGAGATAGTTGAGGTTGTGGTTGAAAA
The DNA here is from genome assembly GCF_000696795.3 of Halyomorpha halys. Taxonomy (NCBI): domain Eukaryota; kingdom Metazoa; phylum Arthropoda; class Insecta; order Hemiptera; family Pentatomidae; genus Halyomorpha; species Halyomorpha halys. Next base: position 71,291 of record NW_027112939.1, on the reverse strand, counting down.
TACTTCCAAATTTTTTTTTCAACCGTATAAAACAGGTCCATAAAATTTATTATTTTCTAGACTTTTTCTTTAAACACTAGCAACACTTTTGGACAAATTCAAAGATTCCGCCATTTCTAGTTTATAATTTGAAATATTTTTAGGTTAAAACGTATACCCATGTTTATATATAGTGAATTATGTTTGTTTTAATCTAAGTGCAATTTTTACTGGATTTCTTCCGGAGGGCACAACCTACATATTAATTTATATGCAAGAATCTGTACCTGACCATTTATGATTGAAGACAAATTTCACCTACTAAGATTTAGGGGGTCCTTACCGAATTTATTTGGGAACATTTTGTTTTAATGGTCAATTGTACTTTCTTTATGTTTAGAAGTAGTATTAGAAATTTTTAGGCCTACTTGGTTTCAATGTGTCATTGGCAAATGTTTGCTAAAGGTTGGACAAGTTGACACAGAAGGGAAATCTCTTTTTGTGCAGGTATCTCATCAACGTCTTACTCCGCCTCGCTGAACAGAATCCTTGATGATAGATTAGCAGCAAGTTCAGCCATCACTGCCTGTATACTCCCCTCATTTCCTAGTCTACTAAGTTGCTTCTCTGCAGTGGAAATCACTTTGTGATGATCGGTCGTTGTCAGATACACGCTCCACATCCAGTTTCCATAACCGTATCGTTCGTGTTCTCTTGAAATTGATATACTTGTTAGCGGGATGGTAACAATATACTGAAAAATATAACTTTAGATCAAACTGAAAATTGAAGGGATATAATATTTAATTGAGAATATAAAATTACTATAGAATCTGAGAAAAGATGCAAAAAAGGCATACTATGTAAGAATTATCGAGATAATTAAATGCTGAACAACTGTATATTTGTTAGCTTAGTTTGTTTTAGTAGTAATTCGTGGAGAAAAATGAATAATAAATAAATAAACGAATGTTAGATTTAACATTGTAAGCCGAAAAATCCACCCTAACGACATGGTCTATGCCATGATAAAGCCACCTCTGATATACGGCTGCGAGACTTGAGCTCTAACAGGTACCATAGAAATCAGAATTGAGAGATTTGAAAGGAAAGTTCTCCGTACAACAGCAAGAGCTATCTGGGATAAGAGCCTTGGCACGTGGAAAAGAAGAAGTAACAGTGAACTGCTTGCAGAGACTGGTCAGCCAATCTCTCATGATATAAAGGTAAGAAGATAAAGATGGGCGGGAATTGTGGCTCGAAGCAACCCATCAGGACGCCTCTACATAAGAGGTAAGAGACCATCTAGGAGGCCAAAATCGGCAGGCATGGTAAAGGCCAAAGATCTACAAGTTCTGTACAGTCAACTGAAAAAAAAGTTTGTTTTTTTTAAACCGACATTTAAAGGCTTGCTGAAATGACTGAATTGGTTGTACACTGAGGGAGGTCTTATATTTCATTCTAATAGATTTTGTTTACTATAATTAATTATTCACTGTTCCTAACGAAGAATAATCTTCATTTTGGTTTATTGGTTAGGTTGTTTGTAAACATTCACGCATTCTCTTCGACATTACTTTAGAAAATACTAAGGCGGTTGTTAAAATGTTATTCAAAACTTTTGTATAACAGAAATTAACTATTCATTTAATAGTTATTCCTACAATCCACCTCGATGGTTGTAACTGCAGTGGCAAAGAGACATAGGGAGAGAGAAATACTTTATTCATTCATGCTGCCCAAATACATTGGGCTGCTACATTACACAGCATACTTATCAATCCGTGATAGGACCTATATAAATTACATATTTTTACATGGTAAAATAAAATAGAAAGAAAACATTTTTTTTCCCACAGTTTTCTTTTACAATTACAAATTTCAGTATACACACCAAATACAAAGATTTCAATTTATTACTTTTTTTCTTTCCCCCTCTTGTCCATTCCATTTCACAATTTTTATTTCATTTGATTGACAAATCCACTCTCCCGAATTCCCCCTCTCAGATCCTTCCCAGTGACCCGCTAAACAAATTCACTATCAGACGGTAGTGCAAGAACAAACTATAGAAATACCAGTCACAGGAGTAGATCATTTTACAGTAAAACAAATAAATACATATTACCAACACAAAACTAATACATAGATCGAAAGGAAAATATAATAAAAAGTTGGTTAAAAGAAATACTAGATTGGATACATAAGTAAAAAAAAAATCAATAAATAAAAAATAAAAATAATAAAAATAAAATAATTTAATGAATAAATAAGTTAAAACACATAAATCGACAGGTCCACGTACTAAAATAAATACATAAAACAATAAATAAACTAGAGCTAATTCCCATGAAGGTGATGGTGTATGATCCCCTGGGAGTCCAAAATAATATTTTCTGCCAAGATCGCAATATCCCCGATGCTAACACCTAGGCCTTCTAAGAAGCTCCTTGTTCTATCTGGTATTGTTCCGCGAGATCCAAACCAGAGGCCACTCACGGTGAACTCTCTTTCTCTCCGAAGTTCTCGCGGAATTTTCCTTAAGGAAAGAGTAAATAAAAATAAAATATAAATGGACAATTGGAGTTCTGGAAATGGTCATATTCTCCACTTAAGTTCATTGTTTGCGGCTTTAGCACACTTTCTCAGCTTTCACTGACTCATTACCAATGATGCGTTGAAAGGGATGCGCTGTGATCTCAAAGATTATTATTTTTTTTCATGTACATAGTTTGATTATTAAAATTATTTGACTTAAAATTAATGACCTGGGTAGAGTAGCCTGCGAAACAATTTTTAAAATTTAATGTGAGGTGAGAATTTATGTTTGAAGGTATGTTATATTATTAGTGATAATATTGTTGCTATAATAGTTGCAAATGAATATATAATAAGCTGTTAAATATTTAGATTGTCCTTGAGGATGGCCGAAATGGCCGAAACGTTGGACTATTGACGTAATAAAAAAGTGTTGAGACTATACAAGGATACAATTTGATTTATTTAATAGTTTGATTATGTTCATTTTCTTTATCCTTCTATTTGTATATATTTTATTTATGAGAAAGATTTTATTTAGGTAGGGAAAATGTGTTAACATCGTATGCATTCAATCCTTTCTGACCAAAGTCCTTTGAACAATTGTCAGTAACCTTTACTACGTAACCAACAAAATCCTACATCATGATTTTAATATCCCATATATTTTAAATCTTATTCTTTCTAATTCCCTAAATTTCTCTGAAACTTACTTAACATCTTAAATCTTTAGCACAGTTCTTATACAGCTTCAGCTGTCTCCACAACTCCCACCGAATTTTAAAAGATCAATTCTTAATAAATAAATTTCTATAAATAAATTTACCACTTAAATCCTGAGGACCTGTGGCTTTAGGGTCTTGATTTTCAATACCAGAGAGAAGAGTGGGAATCTCCTGAAGTATTTCTTTCACCACAATGGGAGGGAGGGCTAGTTCGGAGTTCTCAAAGCTAAGTAAATACGGGAAATAGGCATAATTCTGTAAAAGATGATATTTACTATAAGTTTAATTGTTTTTTTTATTTATAATTTTATTGGGTGTGCTCTTTGATCTCTATCATCATTATCTATAAATATATGACGGAAAATAATATTAATATTGTTCGTCCATTTTCATATAATTAAGTCTGAAGAGACTGTGAAATCTCTATAGAAAAATCAGACTTTTTTTCTTACCTGATCATTATGTTATCTGCCGAACTTCTCTTGAAAACTACATAAAATGGAAGTATAAGCTTAACTAATTTAATATGAGCTATGTTCTCAATCCCATGAGATAAGGAGTGAGATAAACAGCAAGGTCTTCCAACTTCCTGACCTGAATCCGCCAAAGCAAGGAATGGTTTGGTCCTGACGGACGTTGGCCTGGGCCAGTATTCATCCAACCGAATAAATTAGTTAGTCATCTACTTTCACGTGGACACTACTTACCTTTAAATTAGAAAAAATAAAGGACCTTCTACAATAAGTAAAACTACAGAGGCACAAGGAATAATATTGTCAATCGATTCGTTAATAATTTCATCAAAATATTTATGTTTTAATTTAACGCATAATTTAGTTATATCACGGTAACATCAAATAGTCCACATCTTTAACGGGAATTTATTCTTAGAAACGAATGGAAAGAGATCAGGGATTATTGAACGATGTTCAGTGTTTCGATGGTTCAAAAGATTTGTTTCATTGTGGAAAAAATAAAATTTTGAATCATTAGTATATATGTATATATATCAGCATATATACATTTACGTTAGGAACTTTACACACCATTTCTGATTTAGGGAATGAGATAAGAAGATATCGAGCTATTTCATTGTATCCTTCGTTTCAATTTCCTTACTTAGTTGGGAATGTTAAGTCCAATTATGTTAAATGGTTTTGGCGTTTATGAATTAGTTGTTTAAGGAATCAGAACCAGCCAGTTTCCTGTCACTTCAAAATTTTATAAGAATTCTAAACCAAGATTCAGGCCCTGGGTAAGGCACCTTCCTTAGGTAGGAAACAATACATTATTAAAGGATACGGGATTGGAAAAGAGTGGAGTTTATCTGCAAGGATTTCTAGATGCTGATGTTGGTTTCGGAATTCTGTTAACCTTCTTCAAGTGAATCTTGACATGAATGAGATAATTCTGACACTGTAAATAAACCTGGATCATTTTTTTATAATGAAACGTTATTGTTCAGGTTACTTTTTGTTCCATTACCACAATTCGATAAACTCACTTTAATTACCTTTATTTTTCCCTTTAATACCACTCTAACAACCTTAAACCATAAACAATTAAATTTCTTCAAATATATTTCAATTGTATAAAAATCTTTCAGTAAGTTATTGTTAGCACGGGTTAACCTGACTACTGCAGTGGAAACCATGCAGTTTATTTCTTCACATATCTTCTGTCTGTTCTACCTATCTTCAGTTTATTTCATCTCTGTTTCATCATCTCAATGTATCATCTTCATCTATTCCAGTCAATATATATTGTTCACCTCTGCAAGGACCTTATTTATTCATTATACATATCTTTCTGTTTCTGTAACCCACATTATAATAGTAATTAGCTAGTACCAATATTAATTGAAACCAATAGTCACTTGTAATATCAACCATTATAATTTATTAATGTTTTTTTGTTCTTTTTTAATTAGAGCTCTATAGGTTAACTTTTTTTGTGAAAATTCTATAAAAAAAACCAGTATCTTTTAAGATTCAGTTCCTAATTAATTTTTTTTTTTTTATTGTTTTAGTATATTTTTATCTATTAAAGAAGTTTTTATATGTTTTTTTCTATTTTATCAATTATAATTTTTCTGTAGTTTCTTAATCGTTTATATTTTCTTCTATTTTAAATCTTTTATATTATTTATTTTTATATTGAATATTGTTTTAGTTTATTCTATATTTTATCAATCATATTATAGTCTATGTTCACATTTTCCTTTTCTTTCCCCCTCTCTCTTTCACCTATTATTTTATCTTTATTTTTCAATTAATATTTAAAAAATCACGGGACAGAGTTACATAAAGTTATTATTAATTTTTTTAAAAATTATTCTAGGAAATAAAAAAAAAAAAAACTGTTCCGAAATCATTCATAAACTTTTAAAAACAAAAAAAAATGTTAATCAACAGATTGATTAAGTGAAGCTACTAAATTTAATACAAAGCTAATTTATGTTTTCCATTTGTAAAAAAAATGAAAATAAAATAAATTATTTCACCTTATTTGTGTAATTTTATGACTGAACCCCGAACCATCTTCTTTTCATACATATTATCACCGTTCAACCATCTTCTCATTATTATGAAAATTTAAAAAAAATATAAAATAAATTCATTAAAAATACAATTTTAAAATAATTTCACAAATTGAAATATCTGTCTCGTAAATCTCAAATTGATAAAAATATAGAACAGTTAGGGCGCAGAGAAAGGAAAACAATATTGCCAAAAAAGGGCTTGTATGTTGGTAAATTGGAGAAGGTAAAATATTCATTGGAACGGGGTGGGGGTGAAGTTGAAGGTAGTAGAAGCATATAATGAAACTGGAGCCACCTCGAAATATTGTGAATAGAAGGTCCAGAAATATCCACCCTTCGGCAAATATTGTCTTCTCCATTGTGCCGGACTTACATTCTTTCGTGATTCTTCATAAGTAGAATATACAAACTAATCCAATTCAGGTACGACTACGGGAAAATCAAAGGAAGATATTCTATCTCCAGGTGTATGTTCCTTTTAAAATTGGATTCAAAACGTTATGATGGATGATCATTCAAATACATGTATTTTCACCTCCTGTAATTTCTACGAAATCGAAAAGAACATTCTAAGCACAGGTGGGGTAGAGAGGGATAGAAAATGATTTTTTATTCGAGCTGGGGTAGCTTTGGACAATGGGTAGCCTCCGACATCGGAATTATCAAGCAGCCAAACACACTAAGAGTTTAGAAAAACTCCGGTAAAACTAAGATTTTTCTAAGAGTTTAGAAAAACTCCGGTAAAACTATGATTTTCCTAAGAGTTTAGAAAGACTCCGGTAACTGAGCGACTTGGTCTACAGTTTTGTAAACCAGGCTATCAAACATACCTGAAACTTAGAATACTGCTAAACTCCGCAATTTCTATCGCTCGTTTTTATTTTATTAATATGGATGATTATTTTAATTTTATTTATTTATTCTTTCGTGTACATAGTGTGATTATGCTCATTTTCTTTATCCGTCCGTTCGCATATATTTTAAGAGAGATTTTATTTATTTTTATGTACTTTTTTTCATTTATTTATTTATATTCTAATTTTATTTTATATTGGTATGAATGTGATCATTCATCACTATTACCTATTGCCCACAACGGTGTGGCAGATTTTAATATCTATCAATGAATAAAGTTTTTTCTTTATAATGAAAATGGATAATAGTTGATTTTACCCGAGATGTGAGAAATCGTAATTTAAACTGCGGTGGTTCAACCGGTCTTAAAGCGTAAACAAATGCTCTTAAGTTGTTGTTTGGGCGCCGAGTTAATTACACTCTTGAGCGTTTTATTACCGTCAATTAATTTTGAATCCTATCAAACTTTCTTGTAAGTAATTAAATAAAATAGGTAAGTAAACGTATTTATTGTTTTAATTTGAAATTACCCCTCACACGTGAACGATAGAGTCGGCTCAGGGATCCTCAGGTGGATAGTGTAAATATTGTATATGAGTGTGAATGTGACTGGAGATGATTTTATTTATTTATTTTAATTATTATTTTATTTTATTTATTTATTTTTTCATGTACATAGTTTGATTATGTTCATTTTCTTTATCCTTCTGTTTGTATATATTTAGAGATATTTTATATACTTTTTTATTTATTTATTTTAATTCTTATGTTATTTTATTATTTTCTTTTGAATGTTTCTGTCATCACTATTACCTATAGCCCTACAACGTTGTGGCAGATGGTAATATGTATTACAAATAAAGTTCTGAATTATAAAAAATTAAAATTATTACATCTTCGCTATGGAGGGGAAAAATAGAAAAGTAAAGACGAAAAAATGATCAGACAAATAAAAAATAGGGTAAAGAAACTAAAAAAAACAAACAATGAAAATAATAAGTCTTTCCCAAGAATATCGAGATATCGGTTGCATCATTTGTGGAGAAACATTTGAAGAAAACCAATTCCAACACCATGAATGCAAAGATCGGGCCCACGAATATTAATTTTGTATGTCAGATAAAGATTAATGTAGATAAACATTAATTCTGATGTTTGTAAAGTTAAAAAACTTTCGGGACACTATTAATAACTTCAATGATCAAAAATTCATGGCAAAAGTAAATATAATATTTTTTTAATAAAAAAAAAACCGGATAAGATTAATAATTTTTTATTTGCAAGACTGAATAAGTTCCCAAGTTTGTTCTAAGAGTGAAATATTCATAGAAATGTTGTTGATTGTGTTTTTTATTTGTTCTAACTTTAAGTGCCCGTGTCTACCCATCCTCCCCCTTCTTATTTCTCAAGAACTATAAGACATTTTTTTCTTTTAATCTCTTTCTTCATGTATTGAAGAGTGTTCTGAAAGTTTTCTAAATAAAAGTAGTCGACAAAAATTTTTGACGGTGTGGATAATGATATTTTTATTTTTTTTTTCTAGGGTCCTAACGCACTTTTAAAAAAAACAAATTCAAAAAAGATGCATAAGTATAAAACATGAAATAAATAAATAGCGCTACCTCAAAAATTAAATATATATATTCTGGATTTTCTTTTTAGGAGTTCTGGTAAGTCAATTAAAATATTTTTTTTTTTAATTTTAAGAAACTTCGCAAGTTTTTAACCTCAAAAATCAATTGTTAATATATATGTATATATTATTTTAACATTTCTAGAAATGCCGCATATATTTTTTTTAATGGAAGTAACAAGAGCAATCGGATATTTAATATTTAAAAATATAATGTGAAGTTAAAGTATTTTTGCAAGGAAATTGATTATACATGGAACTCATAAGCTTATTTTTATAAGTTTACATTTTTTTTTTTTTTTTTACTGATTTTCATAACACCCTATACATTTTTTCGAATAAATCTCGAGCTTTTTTGAGGATCAAAATTTTGGTTTTCATTCTTCAGCTTAGAAAAGTCATTTAGAATAACATAAAGCAACTCATTGGGAGTCGTACCTATCTTCATGGATGGTGAATTCGTCATGAATAAAGAAAATAAAATCTGTTCAAAAACTAAACATTTAAAGCGGTACCCTTTTTAATGTATGTATTTTATTAAATATTAATATTATTCTAGAGATTATCATTAAATTATCCATTTGGGTAATAAAAATTCAAAAGAAATTGTAACTCGTGCTGATTGACAAATCAATAATTTTCTTCTTGCTGTTTGTTCCAACACCGAAACCGAACTAAGGAGACGCTATTTCACTGCGTGACTCAAATAAAAAAGTTGAACACGCCACCAATGTAACTAACCTTGCCCTGGTTAGAAAAATGTGACACTAAGTAAATGGAATATTCACAAGGGCCACGGAATGTTGAATAATTGGACAATTTGTAATTTAAAAGTGTTATAAAATTAATTTTTCTTAGTGCTCTTCATAAGTATATTTAGAGAATTCATGAATAATTTCTCAGTGTCCATTTATGACAAGAAATAAAAGGTGAAAGTCAGAAAGACATTTTTTTTCTTTTACTGACAGGGAATTGAAATGTTTTGCTCTTTCAATTTATTCTGTAAACTTATAAAAAAAACAAAAAAAAAACACTCTAGTCTAATCCTCTTGTATTTACTATTCATTATTAAGCTAAGTATAACCATTTTTTCTACAATTATTTTTATTACCTTATGCAATTATAATAAAATTAGTACCAAGATTACGTACTATTTTTTTAGATGTGCATGCAGCTACCATTTCACATTGACCTTTAATCCTATTTGCATGATATTCTCTCTTTTTTTTACAATAATAAGCTCGTCCATGATCTTTAAACGGTAATTTTAAAGTCACTATGGTAACCATCACGAAATAAGACGGGTCTTAGAAATGACGTTGTTGCCAATTCTCGCTCTAAAATCGAAATATGTTACGAGAGATATGGAATCCTTCACCTATTATTTCATTGTTGGTGGTAATATAATAGAGATATTATAATTATATGGGTGACAGACCATGGAGGTCCAAGTCCTCGCGCGATGTATTTTCTAATACATGGCGCATTTCTTGACGTGTTTTTTTCTAAGGGTGGGTTCGTCACTCCCACGCCTATTTTTTGTGAGTCCCACCCATTGGCTAACGGACCTCACAAATGCCTGCCTGCGAGTGAGTTTTGTATAATTGTATGCTTGTAAAAATCCCGGATGGGGCCAGGTTCGAACTCTTAACCTTAGGGTTGGTGGACAGGCGCGTAGCGTGGCTACCGCTATCCCCTTATAATAGAGATAGCTCAAACCAATTATTTAATTGTCTACGTCATTCTTAAATGAAACTTAGTATTGACATTAATGATGACAATTTTATCTAGGAACGTGATTATTAGGTGACAAAAGACGATTGACGTTACCAACTACGGCTTGGTTTAAAGGCTGAACCAATCCGGTCTTTATGAACTTGGGAATAAGTGCAAAAATATCGATTAAATTCCTTTATGCCTTATTTAGTACTGGCTACTGTACTTGATTTGTTATTCGTCACTTCATACAATACGCAGGTTTCGATGTAAAAATTGTAAATTTCCAAATAATTCATCAATAATCATGTGAAAAGTGCAATACAATAATATCTTCACAGAAATAGTAAGTTCTTTTATTTTATCATTACTAAATTATTATTTTAATAATTTTTTAACCGTCTATCGATATTTAACACCATGGTTCGGAAAAACCATATGGGGGAGACAAGAAAGCATTTTGTCAACTTATCAAACATTAGAGCTAGGATTAATAGTCTTAGTGCTCCTCAGTTTGTCACAAACAAAAATCATCCATAAAGACCTTAATGTTCCATTTGTTACTAATCTAGCCCATACCAGATATCAATGCTTCCATTATAAACTCCGTAACTACTTAAACCCACTAGATTTCGACATTGCTTCCTCTTCAATTCCAGATAATCCTCCGAAGCGCCTGGAAAAAAAGATGGCCTACTGACCTACTAATGTAAAAATACTATTAGAGTGCTACTAATTGGTAGATTCTTTACATGGCTGTACCATACCATTATGATCATACATGAAATTTATTAGATGTATCATTATGTACAGTTATAAATGTCAATAAATAAATAAAAAAGATTAATGGATGGAACTACAAAACAATGAAGGTTCAAATAGTCGCAGTTGATTTCCATTATACCGAATAAAAAATCAATTTTTTTCCCTATCGCAGTTAAAAAAGAGAAAAGTATATCTCTGTGTTTCTACCGCCTTCAATATTATTAAAGTTTCCGATCATCGGACAAGATAAATCTTCGCGTAACTCCATATTGGCTGTCACCAGAAATTGGGATTTACGATCTCTCTATTGAAAAAATACTTTTTACTACTTTGCCGAGGCGTCGGGTAGCGACTACCAAGGTATCCTATATCAACTACATTTTATCAGAGTTAGTGAGTCTCATCGGGTTGTAGTTATTCCATGTTTTTTACTTTTTGTCGTGGCGGAATATGAAAGTTTGTGATCGTTGATTTGCTCCATTTACAAGTATATCACATTAAAAATGATTAGAGAAAAATACGGTAATAGACAAGACTAAATAAGTGAGGAGTCTACATGAATATTGAAAACTATGTCCTGTATCGTCGAGTTGAGATATTATAGAAGAAGTGAACTGAATCCAGATTGATTTAGATAGAGGCACCGACTGGGCTAATACAGGGACATAGGCAAGCCGATACATGATTCAACGGTCCTTCCTAATCCTGGTTCCATCTGTTCTGCCCTTTCCCGACCTCTCCTCTAATTCCACCCTTACACAGTTCCGATGAGGGTTAATTAACCCTATTATAGCTTCATCTTTCAACATTCGACTCATAATATATTATATTATATTTTTTGTTTATAACTCATTTGATAATTTTTAAAAAATCGCACTGTGTGAACAACATTAAATTTCACTTAGCTAATTTATGCTTAATTTAGTCTTAACGATATATTTTATACAAGGGTAAATAAAAGTAAAAAAACATAGAAATAGAACATGTATTTGTAAATTAAGTTTACTTATGAATTTCCTATACTGGGAAAGTATCTCTCCTTCCAACTCTTTTAGTTTTTCGTCAATTCTTTTTATAATTTAAATTTATCAGTTTTGTATTACTTTTAACAGTGAAAAATGGTTAATTATTCTTAATAAACAAAATCAACCGTGAGGAAACATTTGCTCTTACAGGTCAAGGTGCGGCCCCAAGAAATATGTCTTCCACTGAAAAATGAAATATCAGGTAGTTGGCGATCCATGTGGAATGCAAGTCTGCCAATGAAATTGAAAACTATTTCAAAATCAACTAAACTGTGGTCTATATCAAATCGTGAGAATAAGACATACGAATAAAATAAAACTCATCGATATCTGAAAAATAAACAACCACCGATAAAATGTAATAGTATGTTATAGTCAGCCACATCTTACAGGAATATCATTTCTATACTACGGATTTAAGTAGATTAGGAGTAAGACCAGGTGAATCAGAAGCCCTTGACTATGAAAAAAAAACGAAACATAAAATTGGAATTAATTTGTTTAAGAAAAAATAGCTTTAAAATCATAAATGTAAACGCATTAAAGTAATTAACTATTTCAAATTTAATGATTTCCGAATCTTGGAACTGAAATAAAAAATAAATAAATACATAAAATAATAATAAAACAAAACAATAATACAAAAAATAAAAATAATGAAAATATCAGAGGTATAAAACCAAACATCTAGGAAAATAAAAAATTAAAACATGAGGTTGATGACCATTGGATTTAACCCTCTGGTGAACAACAGCAACAAAATTAAATGTGATTTAATAGGAGCCATCTGGGAATGTGATATCTAAGCTCTGTAACTTTATTTAAATGAATGCAAAATCTAACTTTAATATCATTCCAATTGAAAATTTATAAATGATTTTGTCAAAATCCTTTAGATACATTTTTGAGAAAATGGTAAAATATCATTGCCAGAAAGAGGAACTCACAGAAACCCAAAATATCAGGAAAGTTTATTTTATTGATGTAACTTCTGGGTTTAGATTGATGATAAAAATCAAAATTTGGGATTTCAACCGAAGACCGGAAGTTTTTGAATATTGTCTAAAGATGGCTATCCATATATTGAATCGACAGAATTTTCGCGCAATTCTTTATAAGATTTTTAATTTCACTTACCTGACTGCTGTAAATTTTTTTAAATTATTATGTTTTATGGGCTCCCGTGTCCAAATAACATACTTTCACAAAATTACGTGGGTTTATACAAAATAACCTAGCTTAAAACCGAAAAGTTGTACAAAACTCAAATTATGTATTATTTGACGATTGAAGATCAGGTAGTTCACATTTTTTAATGTATTAATTGGGTTTGTATTGACTTTTTTAAAGTCAATTCAAGTTTCAAACTTAAATTCAAGGCTTTGGCAGACGACTGGGTGTTGATTTCATTTTAGAAAAAACATTCATTATGTTAATTTTTCGTACTATGCTCAATATCTTGAGAATTATTAACTACACCAAAAATATTATGCACTGAAAAAAAAATTAACTTCGATAACAATTGTGTGCTTTTAGAACATTGTACATTAAATCGATTGCTTAGATGTTTTTTAAAATTGATAAATCACCATTTTGAGATTTTATTTCGTTAAATTTCTATTTTTAGAACATTATCATAAACTAATTTAAAATAAATCTTAATTATCTTAATTTTGAGTGCTTACTGAATTCTGTAATGATTTACTAAATTAATGAGTAATCCAGATTAAGTAATGGGGAAATTTAATAAAAATAATTAGATTAATTAATTAGTATATATTTTTATTTCGAATTAGTGATTTTATAATATTTTTAATTTATTTATAAATACTAAGAATCATGAATAAATACTAGATTTTTTTTTCATTTCTTACGTATACATTTATTTATCATTTCGGCTATACATTACCCATTTTTAAACACTTTTGTCATTACCACAGCCGCAGTATAATAATTAATTTAAAACTCATCAAAGTACATAAATGGCTTGTTTAAAATACGCTTTTTCCGACATTTCATTCATTGGAATATATTTATATAGTCATAAGAGTTTGCTCATCTTGTAATTTTAGTTTTTTTATTGTGGCATTTTAATTTGGTATTAAAATCCTGTTTAAGGATTTATATGATATTGAAAATATACCAATAATTACAACAATAAAAAAAAATTAATTTTGAATTTAAAAAAAAACCCGACTGTTTTTAAATATTACATGATCCACGTTACAAGATTCTTTACTGAAATGTTTGAGCTCAAGGCTCAAAGTTAAGGTAGAAGGACAGTTTGTGGCTCATAGTTTCCCTGACGTTAAGCTCATATGCGTGCTCTACAAGATCCCATCACAGATATGTGAGATATCGCCTTCCTAAAGTTATACAACTATTTCCCTATTATAGATTATACGCCAATGATAATATCAATTTCTGGGTCGAATTTCATTTTTCAATAAAATATAACAGGAAGATTATTTAAGCCGAGCGATAAATTGTTAAAAGTGGTTGTTATTTTATTCGCCCGATAATGAACTTTTCGCGTGTCACCAAGACCCGCTGTTTACTAATATGTTCCAGCCACGAGGAAGCTCTTCACCCAAATGGCGTTCTAGGAAACATCTTTTAATGATTGAGTTGCAACTATTTCTTATTAAAAGAGCATAGAGGAGCTAGATGAAGTAATCTCTAATGCTATATCTAAAATCTATAAATAATCTAAATTATTATCACACCCCCTAAGGCCCTTATATTATATATATTATGGACTGGTATAGTAATCGCAAGCTGAGCTGAGATTGTTTTTGCGTTGAGAGAGAGAGAGGGAGAGAGAGAGAGAGAGAGAGATTTTATTGTTCTTGAATTATTTACAATTTTACAATAAACCTTGATGCTCTGAGCCTACAGTGTCTCATTGAGCAATTTAAATTATTCACGTTTCTGGGTACAATATAAGTTTTTTGAAAACAAGTACAACAGATAACTAAAAAAGAAAAGAATATTTTTAAACATGTTAACTTCTTAAAAAAAAAAGAGATAAAATAAGAAGAAAAAAAAAAAGAAAAAAAGAAAAAGAAAAGGCTAATGAAATAATAAGAATGAAAAGAAAATGTATGCCCTCTGGAAATATTAGATACATAAAATGATACTATAAATACGAGTTAATTACAAAATAAAATCCTTCTTAA
>NW_027112939.1:45845-54907 GCF_000696795.3 Halyomorpha halys | reverse complement strand
ATTAAGGATTTTACGAAGGATTTTGGACTGTAAGGATTGGATTCTGGAGGAATTTGATGGTTTAGTGGAGCCCCAAAGCTCAACTCCATATATCAATTAATTGAATGATAATTGTTGTAATAGTGTTTAGTGTACTCATTTGTTTAGTGTCTAGTCTTATTTATAACTTAGTACTTGTATTGTAGACACCTTTGATTTTAAAATCTATTTTATAGTAACATATCTTTTTTTTTTTGTTTCAGGTAAGCCCCAGACAAAACTATAAAAATTTGGTGCAAGCTTAACCCTCTCCTCACGACGGTAGGTTAGTATCATTTAAATCATCGTTTCTGTTTGTTCGAGTTTTCAATGTAGTTCAATATAATAAACAGGGTGTCCTGGTTACATTATCAATTTTTTACTAAATAAATTTTAAAGCTGAGTTCTCATAAGATTAAACCTCACCAGTCGTGACGTTAAATAATTTCAAATTAACTTTTTGTTTAAAAAAAGTACATATAAATATTATCCACTAACTCCAAGAATCAGTCTTCGAATTTGTATGTGGCGTATAATAATTTCTACTTTAGACGTTAGTAAACCCTGTAGGTCCGGGATCCCTCCTGGTACACACTCAGCCTCATTTCAGTATTTAAAATATATAATTTCGACTATTTTAAATATATATATTCGCTAATATATTTCCCGCATGGATGTACCTGTAAGTAAATTGTAGTATTCTTGTCTGTAAATTAACAATTCACCTTAATTAATTTGAAGAGGGGTGGTGAGGGGGGGGGATTATAGTGAAGCCTTTATAGTCCACCATCCGGGCGGTGGTATGTGGGCGCTGGTCGGAAGGAGGGTGGAGTGAGAGGAGGAATATTTTTCATTCCAGTGGTGGCATAGTCTATTTCGGCCCTTATCTGCCTATCTATCTCCACGATGTATGTTTCCCTTGTAGCCACTGGCGTAGAGTTTAAAAATATCAGTAACTAAACAATTCTTTAAAATAATCCTAATCGTTTTGCAGAATCTGTTGATGAAATCCAAGTTTTCTTGACGGTAAGAAGCATTCACTTATACGATAACTCCGATGGATTAATTTGCATATTTACGTCTTGAAACCTCAGCGGATATAGCTCTATTCGTACATTTTAAAAATAATTTAGCTTAGAAGTATAGACATTTCCATTTATGCAAGGAACACGCCCCTATAACAGATCCGGGCAACTAGGTTTTAGTCACTGAAAGATTGACACCTCTGAAAGAATAGAAAATATTGAAAATTATAAAAACAATACATAATATTTTCACGATTTTATACAAGTAAGTCAAATGTTTATTTCTATATCTTATATCTAACCTCGTTATTTCTATAGTTTCTCAATTTTGAAAAAGAGAAAGTATACAGAAAATACTACTGAGGTAATATTAATCACATTTCCAGAGTAATATATAGGGGTGGATGTTAATATGAGTGGGACAGGTTAATCGAAGGAATCCATGAAGATACCTCTATACAATAATGAATGTCATTACAGTTGGCAATAGAATTCGTCAAAGGTCAAAAACTAGATGAATAGAAAGCATCTACAAAGATGTAAAAGAACTGCAGCAAACTAGAAAGCATCAGCCAAACAGGCAAGCATGAAGAAGGCTGGTTCGGGAGGCCAAAGATCTACATCGTCTGTTTTATTAAAAAAATATATATATGTATATATTTTATATTATATTATATCATCATATATGACAAAATAATTACACTATAACACGTTAATAATTATTTTAAATATTTATAGCAAGTCTGAGGTACCATGATAATTCTAGGTTAAAATTAAAAAAAAAAAAAAAACTCACTCATTTAAATATTTAAAGAATATTTTAGTTGATAATTATTACTCGTTAATTATTCATATCTATATATTATAAAAGACATAATGTTTGGATCTGCTAATGAATGTTTTAGTCAAAGTTGCCATTAAAATTGTATTTAGAATCAAATTATTAAATAATTTACTCATTTTATCATAAAGTCTGAAATGACTGGAAATATTTATCTTTACAAAACATAAATATTAATAAACTAGACTATAATAAATTTTAAAAAATCACTTATAATTTATTAGTATTCACATTTCGACATGTTGGTTTATTCTAACGTTATTTGATATGCATTGGAAGAAGATAGTTGACCATATAAAGTAGATTGTAGTAAGATAGTCAGGGTGGTAGCAATAAAGGTATCAAAATAGTACAAGAAAATTATTTATTGTCAACCAACAATAATTGGTTTTACTAATTTGATACTATTTATATTTACTATTTTGATACCTTTATTGACCACCACCTAGATAATCTTCCTATGAACTTAGTTAATATGCCTATTTGAAACACATGATACCTCAGGCTTGGTATAAATATTTTAAATAATTATTAATATGTTATAGTGTAATTATTTTGTCATATATTATGATGCCACAAAAATTTAACTCATTACTAATAATTTTATATTTCATGTAAAGAGATAACATCTCATTTTATTTTATAGGTTTTAATTTATTTTTTAAATTTTGTAATAATTTAATTATGATATTTGTAAATATGTTTTAATGAGCTTTATGATTCTTATTTAATATTACACAATAAAAAAATTATTTATTTTAATACCTACAAAAATTTAATTTTTTTTTTTTTTTTTATATTTCCCTTGATAATTTAATGGTAATAGAATAATGAAAATTTGAAATCAGTAACTATATATCAGAAACAACAAACCAAAAACCTCTTCAAAATACAAATCCAACTGCTAATATCGGAAAACTCCCTATTAAAACGACTTTCTGATTCCAGTTTTTTCCATTAATGTTCCTAATGATCCACTTGAAACTTACCGTATCAAAGAATGTTTCGATTGATTTAATGACACAGTCTTCAGCCAAGGAAACTTCACCAGAAGTTCCTCAAGAAAATTACTTTATCTAAACAACTTAGTAAAATTTCTTGATTCGAAGGAATTCATTCGGATCATTTCTTTTTATAGGATTAATAAATTTTGCTGAAGCATTTTTAAAAAGTTTTTCAAAGCTCAGAACAGAAAAATAGAAAAACTGTAAATTAAATAGGTAATGCAAATAGATAGCATATTTACCATTAAATTATCAAGGGAAATATATTCAGCAAAAAAAAAATAATTAAATTTTTTTACGTATTAAAATAAATAATTTTTTTATTGTGTAATATTAAATAAGAATCATAAAGCTCATTAACATATTTACAAATATCTTAATTAAATTATTACAAAATATAAAAAATAAATTAAAACCAATAAAATAAAATGAGGTCTTATCTCTTAATAATGAGTTAAATTTTTTTGGCGTCCTAATATATGACAAAAGAATTACACTATAACACGTTAATAATTATTTAAAATATTTATAGCAAGCCTGAGATACCATGTGTTTCAAGTAGGTATATTAAATAAGTTCGTAGGAAGATTGTCCGGGTGGCGGTCAATAAAGGTATCAAAATAGTAAATATAAATAGTATCAAATTAGTAAAACCAATTATTGTTGGTTGACAATAAATAGTTTTCTTCTACTATTTTGATACCTTTATTGCCCACCACCCGGACTATCTTACTACAATCTACTTCATATGGTCAACTATCTTCTTCCAATGCATATCAAATAACGTTAGAATAAACCAACATGTCGAAATGTGAATACTAATAAATTCTAAGTGATTTTTTAAAATTTATTATAGTCTAGTTTATTAATATTTATGTTTTGTAAAGATAAATATTTCCAAAAACTAAAATTATTTCCAGCTTAATGATAAAATAAATAAATTATTGAATAATTGGATTCTAAATACAATTTTAATGGCAACTTTGACTAAAACATTCATTAGCAGATCCAAACATTGTGTCTTTTATAATATATAGATATGAATAATTAACGAGTAATAATTAGAAACTAAAATATTCTTTAAATATTTAAATGAGTGAGTTTTTTTTTTAATTTCAACCTAGAATTATCGATAAAAAAACAAAATAAAATAAAAACAGGGAATAAACTAACTTTTTGATTTATTGTAAATTTTAAAAAAAAAATATGATACCAAAGGCAAAGAAAAATTATATAATACGTCCTACATTTCTTGTGTTGTTTATAATTTTATTTCTTTCTGGAATTTGTTCTCTAATTAAGAAATATATAAAGTAATAATTTAAATTTTAAAATATTAAACATTTCACATTAGAAGGTTTCGTCTTGTACTTGATAGTTTTGTGATTAGTCCTTCTTATTAATGTCTTTTACATACATATTTTTCTTTCAACGTTTCGGGGTTCTTCTGCCATCTTCCGAATAAACCATCTGAAATAAATGGCTAACTTATAAAATAAACACCTTTGTTCGAGCTTATATATAGGTTTTTAATACATATTAAGTTCTTTTTTTCGTCTTTCTACTGTAGTTACTGGGAAATATAATTAGAACAGTAGCAGAGGAATATAGAGAGCTTTAAGTTTAGGATAAGATTCCAGCCAATGCGATGTGAAAATAAAATACCAAAGAAGTGTACAGTATGAAATATTTTAACTTGAGACAAAATATTTAACTATAGTTAACAAAAGGACTATGCAACTTGTGAAAAAAATCTATTGTGAATTAAAAGGTAATATGCACGCCCAAACGAAGTGTTCTGTTTTATAAGATGGTAAATTATTTTAGATGATTCATCCTGAAGATAGAGAAACAGCCAGGAAACATTTATAGAAAAATATGTGTATTTAAATAAGCGCATTAAAAGGAAGGCCTTCTCACAAAATTACCAAATATAAATTAAAAATTAACAAATTAGTTTAAAAAAAAATATTGGATTGGAAAAGGTTTTCTTAATACCAGTGGTTCCAAACTGGGTTTTGCGAAATAATTTAGGAATGGTCATATTATGGTTTTTAACCTTACCTCTCATATTTTCTTCTTTGTGTATATATATTATAATTATATTATATAATAGTTCAGGTTCCCTATTTGCCTGCTTCTACCAAAAGGTTTCTGCCATTTTCCTACTAGTACTGCAAAGGTTCCATGGCCAAATTAAGGTTTGGAACCATTGGCTTAGATCAGTTGCTTCCAACCAGGATTCCACAAAATAATTCAGGAATAGATCACGTCAACTCGTTTTGTATCCCACTTTCTCAGATTTTCTTCGATTTTGCATGGCTTTTGTGCAGGTATCCTAGAGGATTCTTTTTGAAAATAGGGCATTTTACACTTGATTTGTATCAAATGATAATGTAGGGGTTCCACCATTTAACTTATTCTACTAAAAGGGTTTTGCCAAGAAGGTACTACTAGCAAATGCCTAGAGAGTGATTATCCTGTACGCCGCTTTGGAGCGTCTATTAACCCGCATTACTTAATGGAACTAGTGTATGGTGTACTTCTACGCCGTAGTCTATAAATTCTCAAATTAAAAGGAAAAAATGGTTTAGGTTTATATATTCATTTTATAAATGCTTGAACAAAATGAACACGAAGTATTTTATTTTGATTAGGAAAGATAGAAAAATATCGAGGGGTTAGAAACACTGTTTTTATGACAATGTATCTGTAATATAGATTCACGATTTTTGATATTTTTCAATTATGTCTTAATTTGTTTGTCATTGCATATAAGCTATGTATAGTGATGATTTCTTTAAATATATTTATGTTTTATATTTCAACAATCGTCGTTAGAGAGCTATGATTCTCATGAATACCCAATGAAAACTCTGGAAATCGAAGATAACAAAAGCTTTGAACAAACAACGCTACAAATTCAAAACAAAGGTACTGCAAATTTCATATTGTTCATGAATACCGGAGGTAAACATAACCTCTCTTGATTGCTAATTTCTATCTCCGTGTCGTGATTAAATTGTTCCTTTAAAACTTTATTCAAAACTAACTTCCAATAATATACATTAAAAGCAAAAAAAAAAAAACTATTCAATACACTTATAAAATTTCAATTTTTATAAAACTCAGTAATTATCATTTTTTTTTTTAATTTGTCTTCATTCATTTGAAACATTAGTTATTTGTTTATTTATTTATTATTTCCTTAATGATAGTAAATGATTTAATCAATGCCTCTGGAATTAATAATTTCTTTTATGAATTTCAATTATTTTATATAAAATGAATCTCACTAAGAAACAATGTGTTAATAATTAATTATATATTAATATGCTTGCATATGAAATGAATATTCCATATATTTCTATAAATCACGGATTTCCATCTACATTGATCTTATTTATTTTTATAAAATTCTGGATTATTGTAAAAGGCAAAGAAATTGACAATTAATTTAAGAAGATAAATCGTTTATGGTTATACTAATTATTTAACAAGTTCTATTTTTGTTCTAGGTGTGATTTTCTTCAAGAAATAAATATGATAATAAAAATAGAATTAAAAAAATTGTCATTAGTTTGTTGTCAACATTGAAGAACATAAAACACATTTTTTATAGAACATTTGATCTAAATCATATCGACTTAATTATCTAGTAAAATAAATGAAATTCAAAAAATTAATTTCGTATTTTTTTCTATTTATATTAGTAATATTAAATATCTAGTAGATATATAATTAAGTAGTACTGTTTCTAAGCATTTTAAATTAATTAGTCACAATAGTTCACATCCAATGCAATAATAGAAGAAAGAAGAGACCATATTGAATCACCAGAAACAAGAAATATATCCTAAATTAGTATTATTGTTAGCTTTTTACTGTTTGAAATTTGATTTAAAACAGTCAGTGAAAAAAATAAAAGACTTTTTTATTTGAAAAAACCATTCATCAAGTAAGAAGAGCAACCTGAAGAATTCAACTTATTTATCTTAAACAATTTCATCTCAACATAAAAAAAACATTGATCCAGTCCTTATTTAATTTTAAAGAATTGGAAAATATAATTTCGCTTCAGGTATTAAATTAATTACATAATATTCAGCAATAATTTCCCACCTAGAGAAATTATTGCTTTGCTCTTTTCAATAAAAGAAATTTATATTGTGTTTTGTTTGCTAATAAGGTTTTGATTGAATAATGAAGGGACAAGAAGATTAAAAAAATGATATGAACACAATTATCAATACAAGAGAGAAATGAAAGGGAGATTAACGAAGATTCCCGAGGTAATTTTTATATTATCATTACATTATAATGATATAATAACATGATTTAATATTTCAGGAATAACGTTGAAAAGTTATTTGTTACGGGATGGTATTTTGAATTACATAAACCTTTGTAATAAAAAAAATTGTTAATTTTTTGTACTGACAATTCGGAATCCATTTTTCTATTTTCAAATGTTCATAAAAGTTCTTAAAACCTATTTTTCGAATATTAATGAACTTTTAACGTGGATTATGTCAAAATATCTAACACTGTCTCCCATTTAAAATTTGGTATTACATTTTTCGTAGAATATTTCATTAACTTGTTTTCAATCAAAGATCTTAGTATAAACTTTAATAATAAAATAAGAATTATTTAAGTATAAAGGTATGTATCCTCGCGTAATATATAACTTTTCAAGGTATTTATAAGCCTTCAGGAAATATAAGAAATAAGTAATAAGCAAAAATGACATTAACTGTTTTTTAATTGATATATTCCATGATGTTTACCTTTTTGTGGTCTCAAGTGCATAAAGGCGATTTTTAATTGTTTCATGTGAACAGAAGATTGTCATAACAAATCATCTCAAAGTTGGGCAAGTATTGTTCCCAAGTTGTCGTCTAACGCATTCGATCTAATTGAACTAAATAAATTTGAAGTACTGAAATATCTATTCGATATATTTCAAACTTTCCCGCACCAGGATATACTACGCAAATGTTTGGGTTTGCATAACTTGCATTGCTACCGCGATTAAATTCAATGCTTCAAATGTTTGTTTGTTTTTCATTCCCATTTTGAGTACTTTATTACAGTTTATAATAATTATGTTCTGTAAAAGGAATATGATATTCATAACTGAAGCAAAATAATCCATATTTGAAAATAAATATGTCACGTAAAGTTATGAAATGTCTTTATTGGTGGAATATACAGTAAAGTTAGTGTACTGTCATTGAGTATTAATGTATGATGTAGTTAAAAAACTACTGATCTATTCAAAATATTTTGAAAAAAAAAAATGTTTTTAACTATGCATATTTTTTTGGTTACTTGAGAATGTTACAAATTTCGATTCATACTCATTTAAATCTCCTAATAGGTAATATGAGAGTTCTTGTAACATATAACAAGATTTCACTTAACGAACGAGTATTTAAAAAACGCTCAAATAATTATATTATTTTCTAGAATTTTTTTATTTTTTTTCTTTACTCAATTAATGTTTCACTGTTCTAAACAAAACTGATATTGACCTATATCCTTCTTCCAAGTTGGCAGTCAATAAGGCGTTAAAAGGAAATAGTGTTGTAGTTGTGCTAGGTCAACAAGACGAGCAAATACTTGGCCGGTCTAGTTCCTCGGCCAGATTGGTGTAGAAAGGAGATTGGAGGGTGTTGCTCTCCACTATACTACTCGCCATGAATAAATGATTCTCATCTGCGATAAACCTATCGTCAATTGGACTCTTGCTGACGTAGCTGCTTCTACAAGTCCACCCTGGTCTCTCTTGCTTTAACCAATCACTTGAACTCTTACCACTTCGTTTGCGTAAATAGGTAAACAATTTTTTTTTTTTGTTAAGTATATGCAAGGCCAAAAACATCTTAACTGTAGTTTTTAAAGAAAAACATATACCAATTTTTGAAATTTAATCGTGATGTTAAAAGTTTTGTTAAAAATCGAGCAATTCTTTAATTTTTTTTACAGAGTGAGAGAGAGAAAAAAAGTTGTTTTGCCCAAAAAGTTGTTTTTTGTTTTGCATTGGGTTACTTAATATGCAGCATACTTATATCTAGTCAAATATATATTTATTATTTTTAATTTTAAATTTATCGTCACAGTACAGTAAATTTATAATATATTATAGTAATATTATAATTATTCTGCTTT
>NW_027112939.1:41835-45440 GCF_000696795.3 Halyomorpha halys | reverse complement strand
TCTACGAAAAAAACATAAATAGATATAAAATTTAATAAATATATATATAAAAAGTGATAAATAGACATAGAGAAGTAATATATATTCATGCCATCTTCCCTCTGTATAATTCCTATCCTCATCTGTTTTCATCCACATGATAGTGGATGATTTCCAGAGAGTCGAGAATTATATTGTCTGCCTAGAAAACTTAAAAGAGCTTCTTAACCATCACAGATCACAGTACACTAATGCGTCACCGTGTAGAAAAAAAATTTGAATAGATAAGTAGTTTTTAAACCATATGAGACATATCTTTTTATGATATTGTTATGCTATTACAAATACCAAGGTTTAAAAAAAAAATAAATTTACATGAAAAATAGATAAAAATTTCATAAACTAGGAAAAAATTATGAAAATATAGATTACTTTACTTTTTAACTTTAGTATTAGGTAGTTAAAAAGTTTGTAAATATGCATAATAAAGTAATTTTACAGCTCATTGTGTCATGGTTACAATAAAATATTATGGATATAATGGCTTCAGTTATGAATATCATATTTCTCTTTCAGAGCAGAATTAGCTTAAAGCCTAACTCAGTACTCATACACTAGTGTTTTATTCCTTTGTACACTCAATAAGTCATTTATTGTTATTTAACCGTATTTTGAATGTTGTTATATGGTTCCTGGAGTTTAAGATTTATTCGAATTAACCGCGAAAAGCCTTTAAAGTCTGCTGTACCAACATTTCTTATGTTTGCTTTTTGATAACCTCAGTACGTGACACTGTAGGCTACAACTATAACAACATGTTTGATATCAAGCGGAAGCCAATGTTTGTTCCTCCAGCATCAGTTTGTTCGGCTTGCTTGTTTGTATCAATTTATTCCTAACCCTTAAATCCCAAGAATAAGTATGTTGTTAATAGACAAATGTTTCGGTTTCGTTTCACATTAACAGATACAGTTCAGGCTAATAAGTAAACAAAAATTTATTTGTTGGAATGGGATTTTATTTTGATATAAGTCAATATATGTGCATAAATATATTTTTTTTAATATAAATATGTGATAGAAATATTTATTACAGAAAAAATTAAAAAAAGAGAAATTCAACTCAAAAACAACTGTAGATGAAGAAAATTCCACATTTTTTATTTGATGAAAGAAGGTTTCAGAAAATAATATAAAGGCGTGATTACGTTCAAGATTTTATTTTCATTTTTTACCTCAGTTGTTCTTCTATTTTAAATTCCACCTA
Source organism: Halyomorpha halys (assembly GCF_000696795.3). Taxonomy (NCBI): domain Eukaryota; kingdom Metazoa; phylum Arthropoda; class Insecta; order Hemiptera; family Pentatomidae; genus Halyomorpha; species Halyomorpha halys. The sequence goes on along the minus strand of NW_027112939.1, from coordinate 44,195 downwards.
TGCTTATTCATAATCTGTTTATATAATTTTATATTTATCAATTTTAGTTAGTTACTTAAATATTTTATTTGATATGCATAGATGGTATTATTGTGTGATTAAATCCCTACCATCTTTTGCTCTTGAGTGTGGTAGAATGTAATATTCCAATAAAAAAAAATAGTTATATTATATATTATACATTATGTGTTATAAAATGATGAAATTACTTGTAATGGTTATCTCAGTTCGTATTTCTTATTATTTTCATCTAAAAATTTGCAATAGGGATGCTTTTTTACGCTTTCAATAACAAATCATTGATGACAAAAAAATTTAAACCTAAAAATCCCATCGAAATTTACTAGTCAGATACTAAACAGTTAGCAATTTTGAAGTTTATAGTATGAAATCAAATGATTACAAAACATTAAAAGTTCTATAACATTCAGAGATAATATTATTCTATATATGAAATATATAAGTTAGGGCTTAATTCCCCAAATTCAAATATATAATCGAAAAGCAAAATATTTTAAGAAAAAATATTTAACATATAAAGTAGTGGAAGGACAATAAACACAAATAAACTAAATTTATAAATAAATGTGTTTTTTTTGTATGTTTTAATAATAGTAAGTATTTTTTTTCATTTTCCCATTCGTGTAAAATATTATATTATTATTTTTTTTTTTTAAATTGTATGGACATTTCTTGTCTTTGGTCTTTAATGATAATCTTTGGGGTATGTCTTGAAATTTATTGGTCACGAAAAATATTTAAAGCTGTAAAAATCAGGAATGATATTGTCACCAGGCAATTTACAAACTTTTCAAAATTGGCCAATTCGAAAATTAATTTTTGAAATGTAAATTTTAAAATAAATTATGTAAATATCATAATAATATTTATTAGAAATAAAAAATAAAACTATTTAATCATGAGTAATTCTAAATTATAATAATATTATCGTGTGTTATTATCTCCTATCAAAATAATTTATTTCTAATTAAAACAATTTTCATCAATCAAGAAATAAAAATTTTATGCTGTAAAAATCCAATTATTGTGTCAATACATTGAGATGTTTTAGGTTTGGCTCTGATTTTCTTTAAAATTATTAAATAGATCTAATATATTTATTAGTGCTGATTCAAAAAAAAAAAAAAAAATGCGGAACGGTGAATGATTACATAATTTTCACCGAAGAACTATTATGGGTAGAAATTGATTTCATGTATGGGCGATTTTTTTTAAACTAATATTTTTAATACGTTAATTTCGTAAATTCTGCAGTGGCGTAGGTATGGTTAATTTTTTAGCATTATCTGCATATCTCTCAACGGAGATGTAGACTTTATCTTTACCGGTTTATTCCTACTATTTAGAATTATTCAGTAATCATAACATCATTAATTGTTCGGAGTATCTTTTTCATGATAATAAACCCCCACATTATCAATGCTTGAAATCAAATTAAAATTTAATCATAGAAGGCCCCTAAGAAAATATAAAGGAACGAAACATTTAGTTACTGTATTCTTTGAATGGGCTGGGGCCTAATGGTATGCCATTGTTAGATCTAGAACAGAGGAGATCCCCGAAACATCAAGTGTCGCTTGTACAATTTCAACAGTACGTTTGATTGGGCGCTGTCCGAGCCTCCATCGTTTGTCAGATGAGCTCACCGCAGGATAACACGCATTCACTTCATGAGATGTAAAGGATACCGTCCCATGGCCAGGAAATAATTGGCTAACCGAATATCCTGATCCTAGTAGACTTATTTGATGGATCAGTAAATAGCTAAAAAAAAAAGAAATATTGCCATAAAATATTGTTCTATCCCTAAGTTCAGGGGAGAGATATAAAATAGAGATTTTTTTATGTACCTTTATTTAGCGAACTAAGAGATAACAACTTTTCCTTCCATTTCCAATTTACTTAGGATGTACTATTATTTTTTTTTATAAGTAGAAATAGTCAGCAGAAAATTTTTGGGGATCTCGACATTTAGTATCTTTTTTTTTTCAACTTTATAATTTTTCCGTCTGGACATGATGCTTCTATAGTTTCACAAAACGCTGCATAATAATGAGTTTGATGACCTAACCCGATAGAAAATAATAATTAATTTGGCTTTCTAGTTTTCGAAAAAGGTGAATGAATAAGTGATAAAAAAGATGAATTTTTAGAACGTTTTTCTATATTTAGAATTGTTGTTTACCTATGCCTGGTCTATTTCTGAAATAATTATCTATTCTTGAATCTAAGAGATGTTCTCAGTTTTAGTTGAAAGTGGTGCAAAATATCAGTTTCAGACTATGATATAACTGATCAAATTAGTATTGTAATAAATAATATTTTAGAATAAAATATTA
>NW_027112939.1:38611-41480 GCF_000696795.3 Halyomorpha halys | reverse complement strand
TTTCTGGACACAATTACCCCAGTTTACACAAGGATGTGTGTTTTGTATTGAAAGGGCATTATTAGGAAATATGGCTGTCTGTATCGGTATGTATTATTAATTACGTATTTTATCATTTAATTTATACTTAGTTTTTCCTAAATTGGAAAATTCTTATAGTCATAATTATCATATTTTTATGTCACTTTCCTGTATACGTGACGTACTTGAAATAGAAATAAAACCGTTAACGCTCACATCCCTCCCCACTCTTGTACGTTTCTGATATTCTATCACAGTCGTCAAAGCTATCAACTTGAACACGTGGGTGGTCCTGATTTGTTCTTCACTCATTTATTATTAATTTTATGTTTATTTATCCTTTCTCGATCTTAATCTCCACTTAATTCTTTATTTTCTGTTTTAGTGTATTATTTTTTTGTTTTCTCAAATCTACCTATATGTTTTTAATTGTTATTGGGTCTCCTGTACTTGTTAACCTTATAGTTTACGTAATTTTTTATATTAATAATATTTTATTTTGTTTTCTTTTATTTGTATATAATTTTATTAACTTAACTTTTTGTATCTTATTATCTTACAATGTCGAAATGTTCTTAGTTGTTTTTTGTATATTTTTAGCCCTCACTAAGCTCTACAATGTGGGGCGAAATGTCAGAAAATATAGTTTTTAACTAATTTTGTTTCTCTTTTGACCGCAACCCTAACCAACTTCATTTGGTAACTTTGATAATTTAAAGTAGGGCAATTCATACTCTTCCATGATGAGGAATGAATCATTTCATATTTTTCCAACAAAATAATATTCATACGAGATTTATGGAAATGGGAAAAAAAAATTCATCTACTGATGTAAAAGCGAAAGTCAACGAAAAGTAATCAATATTGAAATTTTTCCCCCTCTTGGTTTTGGAATTGACAAACTAACCGACTGTGTACCAATTAGGCTAAAAGGTCAGTTCCTGGGAACGGTATTGCCATGGAGTATAATGTCGATCCCTCTAGTCCTCCCAAATAAGGTTGACTCACGCGACATCTAACCTAGGTTCATTTACTTTCTGGCAAATAACACGACTCGGCCGGACGTCGACGGTCGGGTATCATTCACATTACAATAGCCTGTTTAATCGGACGGGGTGCTGCCTCGGAGTGGAACTCAATGCTGCAGATAAATGGTTATTTGAGATGAAAAAATAGTGCGAATAACTCCGGCCATTTGAGAAGAAAAGCCCCTCGAGAGATTAGAAGGGCCTGGCACGGATAATCCGCTATCTTTGAGGTTTTATCTCCTGCAAAAGTAAACACTTCTATTCAAAAGGATCAGAATAAATGCTATCTGAATCGCACTTCTCCCGCCTTAGTTAGACACTTAGTTCCAACCCGGTCTTTTCACTCGGGTTTCCCTGTTCACGTTTTGATCTAGTCTTTCTTTAGACGTAGTTGTTGAATAAAGATCTTAGTTAGATTGATTGTCGGCCTCAATGGAGCGAACGATCAAAAGACTGTAAACGGATAAATGTTCTTAATTTACTTTTCAGATTCAACTCAAATGACGAGTTTATACCTATTTTTCAAACTGAATAAAAGGATTTTTATTTTTTTAAATATTAGAAAACAGTTGGAATATATAGAGATAGATATTTCTTGGTGAATTCAGGCAACAGAGTCAATAAAACTGGCAACTAATGCATGAAGTAATGCAAAGTGTACTGATGAACGTAAAAAAAAATATGTCAATGATGAAGTAACATGCAAAAATAATTATACATCTGCATATCTCAGGAACTCCATTCCCTCTAACATGCGTCATATATCAACTTTTCCTCGTTCAAATATTTTATATTTCACTAACTTTTGCTTCACCAATCAGACCCATTATTATAATAGTCCAGATATTTTGTAATTAACTTTTTGTTTTGTTTTAACTTATTCAGTTAGTTTTTTAATTAATCTTTTTTTTCTCTCTGTAAATAAGTTTTAATCAAGTGTGTCCCTACTGTTCTATGGCCAATAAATGTTATTATAAAATTAAAATCGCCTAAAGGACCCTAGTCTCAAAATAATAAACTATTTTGAATTTCATTTATGATCAAATTTAAAATGTCAATTAATTAAAGAAATTTTTTCGTCAGTTATGTTTAACGTTTGTTATCCTGCGGTGGGCTAAGGTGACAAACTATGGAAATTCTCTTAACGGACGCTCTATCCAACGTACATCCCTGAATAACGGACAAACTTGAATAATGGAAACCCGCTATGATGGATAATTTTAATAAGGAGCCGGCCAACGAGGTACATATTTAATAACTTTGAACCCCTCTAAAACGGAATCACCCACTCCGTATGCGGACACTAATTTTTATTTCTTATAAGCACTTCTAGCTCCACTATAGTGGAATGTTGAGACTCACGATTCCAGAATCAAATTCTCAGGGTGATACGGATGGTCCTCGAAATTCTGCATACTATCCTATAATTTCCAATTTTTTTTTTAATTCATATAATCATTCAACAAATTTTTATTTTGCGATAATGAATCATTAATTTAATTTTAACCTCAAGTTATTATCGGCAGCGTTCTCGAATATGAACATTAAAATATTTTTATTATTGAAATAGAGTTGTATTTAATTTGAAAAATAATCTAGACTACAATATAAGCTTCATTTATAAACTTGATGTTCTTGCGGAAAATAATAATCATTTTATCTTAACTAGTTTGATTTTAATTGTGTTTTTATGGGACGTGAACATTTTGTGTGTAAAATAAAATATATATCACAGACAGTCCGAAGAAACCTTTATACTATTTAAAAAAAAAAAAAAAAATCAAAACGTCGTTCTAGAAATATTCCGAAGAAATTTTCAA
>NW_027112939.1:29499-38515 GCF_000696795.3 Halyomorpha halys | reverse complement strand
TTAAACATTATGTTATTATTTTTTTCCAACTTACGAGGCATAACATCGTAATTTACAATATTTAAATTATTATTTTTTGGTATTTTTTCCCCCAGGGTAATTCATTTTTGATCAATACATATCAATCAAAATAATAGACGAAAATCATTTGGACCACATTACTCCAACGATTTTTAAAATAAAACTCTACAACAATAAACGTTTTAACGGTTTAACATTATTTTTAACATATTTGTGATTTTTTTATCCTAATTCATTGGCAATTTTCCAGCACAATCCTACTCACCCAAGACATACTTCTTTACAACACGAGGCAGTACTTGTAAATTATTATATATATATATATTTTTTTTCTTGTTTAATCTCTTCTGCTATTTCCATGTGTTGTAAATTAATATTATACACAAATTCTTTTTTAAAAACTATGTCACTGGTAAAACTATATATAACCTAAAATATGTTTTTCCTAATTGAACAAATTTTTTTTCAAAAATAAATTTGAAGCAAATTCTAATTTACCTTGTATTTTACAATTCATAAGATTATTTGACACATTTTTCATTTATATTTTACTTACTGAGTTCAGACTGAAGCTTTAATTGGTTAACAGTGCACTCTGTTGGATTTATTGTTCAACTATTCAAACTGTTTTACAAAATGGAGGTGAAGTTCCTTTTATGTTTAATTTACTTAGGAGTTCGGCTCATGTTATATTTAAATTGTTTGTCAATTCTAAAATGTATTGCATAATTTTGATTTTCCTCTATTAGAATGGTTTTTAAAAGTTTTTTCAAAACTTTTTTTTTCTTTGTGTATTATTTTTTTTGTACTTTTTCTACATGGTGTAATAATTCTACTTTTAATTATATTTAGAATTATCTTTATATTTACAGGCGATATTATACTGATCGATTCTGTTTTATTAATATTTCATTCTATTATACTAACCCCTTCTTATCGGAAACATCAGTATGGCGTACAAAATGATCTTCACCGTGGGTTTCCATTATATAGAAGTTACTCTGTATTAAATTATTAGGTTATAAGAGGATGTTACTTGAGATAAAATTATTTTTTCAAAATATTATTCCTGGTGAGCAATAACCGATACATGTTACATAATTGTTATAAATATGAGTATTGGTCGGGACGTGTTATTGGGCAAAGGAGAGCTAGTGGTTATGGAGTTACTATCTGGGGAGCTGTAGCCAATCTGAGGTTTGGCCCTTTCACGGCTTCCTTCCATCTCGTGGACTCCGCCATCCATCGTCTCTTTTAAATAAAATAATCGTCTAAGCAACGTCTAATACTAAAAATAGACACAATGTTTACTGTGTTTATTGATTTCTAGCCAAATTTAAAAATAATCATAGACTGGATCTAGACGCTTGTTACGTGCCACAAATACAAGACTTATACTAATGCTAGGTAAACAATGAAACAAGAAATTCGGTATTCACACGCTTCTTTTGTTCCACATATCTGCCATTATTTGGCAAACTTGTAGAAGTACCTTTAGGCTAATCTTTAACTGAGGAAGTGGGGTGTGACGAAGCCCAGATAGCAGTGAAATAAAAGATAATCTTTATTCTGGAACTAAAGTTCCCCAAAAGCGGAAAAAATGTGACAGTCCGAGTACTGGCCGATAGAAGGGAAACTTCTGAAAATTTATTTTATCAATGGTTATATTTATTTTATAAAAGTACGATAATATTTTTAGTTTCTTGTTTAATTATAATTATCAAATACTGTTTTATTTGATTAAACTATTCAGTCATGAAATTATAGTTTATATTTCGTATTATATTAAATGTTTACTTGTAATAGCTGAAATAATACTGCGGCAAATGCTGTACCACCTCTTGTAGCACATTCAAATGGTGAGTTTCATTCGTGAAAGTAATTTATCCTGCAGATATCCATTAATTTAGATTTTTGTCCACTTAATATTATTGGAATTAGAAGTAAATTTTCATTAACCCCCAACAATTGAGAACCTTAAGATGTATGTAGCTATTTTTTCACTTTTTTCTTTTATCTCCGTGTAGCTTCATGATCAAATTTTGAATTATAGCTAATTACAAAGAGGGTGAAATGCTGAACATTTCCGCACTTACAGGATGCAGCTACGATTTTTAGTTTTCCAAATATTCGAATCTAAATACTAAACACATCGGGCGCACTAGTTTCGTTTCATTTCGAGCGTTCCCTTGCGTCACGAAATCAATTTACTCCCAGATAATTTTTCTTGAGTTTTAAAACGTCGGTAAAGAAAATGGTGTTGTTCTATTTCAAATCAACAAATAGGTTTTTATATAAATTTTACATTAGACTGGTAGATTGAGAAAGTTGAAGAAATAACTGTTGTGTGGAAAAAAATAAGAAAAAGGCATTACTGATTGAAAATAGGTAATTCCATTTTTAATGCCTCATAAAATATATATGTACATTTTAAACATAAATGACCATTTTATCACTTATAAATTGTGATTAGTTCAACCAATAATTATTATGTAAATACTTATTTATTTATTTATATGAATATGGTGTGAATGATTACTTTTATGACTATAACACATTACATAATAACGAATTATTAGGAAAAAAATATATTGCGATATCTAAAAATAAAAACAAAATAATTCGAATAAAAAAATTTATTAATCTGAATTACTTTCATTTATCATTTTATGTTTTAAATGCATTTTCTATTAATTTTAATTCGAGATATTTGAAACCAGATCAGATGAAATATGTCTGGGTAAACAATAAATTCTAGTTACACTGTTATTGGCTATGGTTCCTAAATAAATGAAAGGAAAAAATAAGAAAGAAGTAGAAACACCTATATTTCTTATCGAGAGGGGGTGCTCAGAATTCAGCGAGGAACCCTCTATATATTCCCATCTTAGGGAATAAAAATTACTCAAGTTCAACTATAAGGGGTTGTATAAGTTTATTTCTATTGAACTGACTTCTGATTTGGTTCACAAGATTTTCGGCAGAGGTCGTTTCTTTGAGGAAACTCAGAGAATTTTTAGGGAGTTTTCAAGCGGAAGTTGGAGTGGCAAGGGACCAAGTTGAAGCCATTCATTTCGTGTGTACACCTGTTTTAGATCGTTCTGTCTTTTATCCTACAACCCATCCCCTGTTTTGTTCCTAACGGTCATCTATACCGAAACGAAATTAAATGGATCTAATGTGAAATATATATTAAAGTGAATTTCAATCAATTAGTGAAAAATACTGGTACGGTGTACATAACATACATTAATTGTTTAAAAATAATAATTTACATGTTGATACTCTCCCTTGGAATACTTGTTTTTATTATGGATAATAGTTATTAATTTGCAGGAAGTCCGAGTGGTGGTCAATAAAATTAAAAAAATAGTAGAAGAAAACTATTTCTTGCTAACCAATGTTTCGCCCAAGAACCCTTGGGTGAAAGATGACAACACAAAACTGTATGTTGTAATTTTTGTTTCAATATGACAGCCCTGACGAAGCTCTGCAAATTGGGACGAAACGTTGGTTAACAATAGTTTTCTTTTACTATTTTGAAATCTTTATTGACCGCCTCCCGATAAATAAATCTTTATTAATCTTCTTCCAATAGTTATTAATATCATATAAGATCCTAGCAAACACTGCAATACTTCGCTATTGCTATATTTGAGCATGTATATACATTAATTGGACACTATTGAAACTTTGATATCAATTAATATATAAATGAAGTGACAATAGTAACATAAACGGTAACAGCAAACTTCACTGTATAATCGTTAATACTGGTCCAATTTAGTTGATTTTTTTTTATTATTTTAGGAAAATTTATTATCTATGATATTGGTATACCTATACTGCATGAAATATAAACATTTTTTATGTAATAACCCTCATTGTGCATCAATATTAGCAGTATATTGAAACAATACTGACTATCTGACCAACCGAAGTGTGTTTAAAGATTTTTAGCTCCTGAACTAACCTTTAAATACAATATTTTTGACTTACATTACCCTCTGACAACTGTTAAAAAAAAATTAACTTCAACATGAAAAATCTACACAAAACTTGGCATTGGTTTAGGAGTCTATAAACTGCACCAAAGGGCACAAATTTCACAAAATTCTAATTAACCAAATTAGAACCTGAGATATAAAATAAAACATTTGAAAAGTCTTTATTTATTTGAAACTAATATTTCGCCCCCATAAGGGCATTTAAATTTTATAAAAAATGTATACTTTTTGAGCTACTCACCGAAATTCTTAATTTTGTTAATAATGATTAAAAGAGAAGACATTAACGTTTATATCAACGGAGCAATTAGATAAAGTGCAGACGATTAACAACTACATGAAGTATTAACAACATGAACTATTAACTACTACATGAACTATTAACAACTACATGAACGATATTCACCGTAATGAAAATAAAATCCTTAAATAAATCAAGGGAAAAAGATTCTAATTTTTTATTTTGTTAAAAATTGTATTTATGGGTTTCAGCCGACGGTAAAAACTAATATGATTTGCTTTTTCCTGAAAAAAAATATGATTCGCTTTTTCCTGAAAAAAAAATATGATTTGCCTTTTCCTGAAAAAAAATATGATTTGCTTTTTCCTGAAAAAAATATATTTTCCTATCTTACTCAAATCCTCATTTTTCTTTTTAATTTTTAGTAAATAAAAAATCAATTAATGTAATCAGTAATATTTCTTCTTATTATTTAGAAAGAGAAAAATTGATTGGCATATAGTAAACATGAAAAAAATGCCTACTTTTTTATGCTGTTTATCTTTTTTACCGAAAAAATCGGACCATATATGTTGGTGAAATCCTCATGATTTGGCAAAAGCCCACAATCGGAGGAACAGTATTATTATATGGGCGACAGACCATGGAGGTCTAAGTCGTCGCATTAAGAAATACATCGCGCATTTCTTGACGTGGTTTTTTCGCAGAGTGTATTTTTAGTGAGTGCCACCCATTGGCTAACGGGTCTCACAAATGCCCGTGGGAGGATGTAAGTGAGTTTTGTATTATTTTATGCTTGAATGGGGTAAGATAATGCCGGGTGGGACCGGGACTCGATCTGACAACCTTGGAACTGCCGCTGATGCCGCATAAACTACGAACCAACAAAAATTCATTTTTACACACATATTTGATACTTTTAAAAAATTGGAGTAAAAGTGAAAAAAAATTGGGCTGCTTTACACCGGAGCACTGGCAGAATACTTTTAAAAACAAACAAATTATAATGGATACACAGAGAAATAGGAAGATATTTAATTACAAAATCAGTTAATTTATGCGTTCTTCGTCACCTTTCATTACCTCCAATGAATTTATAAGTTAGATATTAATTTTTCAAAAATCTTTTGCTTTTATGGTATATTATACTATCATAATCTGTAAATTTCCGTCATATCACTTTATTATAAGTAAAAATAATGCAAAACAAATATACTAAAAATTGCTCAACTACAAATGGTATTTATTTTTTTTATTTATTATTTTTTTTTTAAGTCAAGGGAATGATTAGGTTTGTTCACTCGATCCCAGTTAAATTTGATTAAATACTTTCTGATGGTGCCACTACAATATCATATACCGATGAAAATTTCTACAAACTAATAGTTAGCCACTAACATTTTTTTTTCTTTGACTCGTGAAACAAATTTATCCTTTCTTGTTCCCTCCTTTAATTCACGAGAACGACTACATCTCCTTTTATTATTTAATTATTCATAACAACATTAATTAATTTTTGGGATGAAATTGAAGTAATAATATAAAAAGTCGGCGTAAAAACAACACAGAGCTTTATCCATGCTTTTAGCATTAAGTGGATTAGCATAAGGAAAGGCAGGGCGACAGTAACCTAGCCAGGCTCCAGGTGTCACTCAATTCAGAAAACTTTTACACGCTCCAACCAAGTATTTAAAGACAACTCACAGTTTATAACTCTAGCAAATATTCCTGAATTAATTCTCACAATTGTGTTTATTGTTTTAATTTCAGTTACACATTTTCTGATTTTATCACCAAAATAAAGATATTCCAGTACAAAAATCGTGCTAACTATTCAGCTTAATTTTTAACGGGTGTATAAATATCAGAACAGGTGTACTTGTAGAGTTGTACAAACGGATAAACTTTGATTTTTGATTTTTTGTGCATCGGCAGTTGGTTTTTAAATTAAATAATTTCTTTGATAGAAAGAAATTCCCCATTGACTTTTTCCTACCTTTTCTTTTTTTCAAACAATATTAACTATAGGGTATTTTTTTAAGCCCGATAGAACTTGAAATTGTAAAAAATAACACAAAAAATTAAATTGTAATAAAAATTTTTTTTTTATTCGAAAGATCAATACGTGACATTAACATTTGAAAATGATTTCGGGCATATGGGCACCGCGGCTGTTCTTGACGAAGCGCATTCTGTAAAATTGTGTTCAGCGATGAGGCGCATTTTTGGCTTAACGGGTTTGTTAATAAGCAAAATTGCCGCATATGGTCGTGCGATTTGACACCTCTCGATTATTTCCTGTGGGGCTACGTGAAGTCACTGGTTTATGCTGATAAACCAGCAACAATTGACGCCTTGGAGGCCAGCATTGTTCGTGTTATTCGTGACATACGGCCAGCAGTGCTCGAAAAAGTGGCCCAAAATTGGACGTCCAGAATGCGCTTCGTCAAGAACAACCACGGCTGAGCCCATATGCTCGAAATCATTTTCAAATGTTAATGTCACGTATTGATCTTTCGAATAAAAAAAAATTTTGATTACAATTTAATTTTTTGTGTTATTTTTTACAATTTCAAGTTCTATCGGGCTTAAAAAAACACCCTATATAAACTAAATACGATATATTTCAAATTTTATTTATTTTTTGTCATATATATTTCTCCTCCTCTTTTTCGCACAAAGCCATATTAAATTTTACCTATTCATTATTTATCTTTTTTTTCTCCTCAATTCTTACTATGTTATTCTCTCTATTCCACTGTCTCATATTCCCTTCTCCAGTGATCCGTAACATATATGCATTGCAAATTAAAAGAAATTATCTATTAATAGAAATGAAGAAATAAATACAAAACAAAATAGTCTTCGCAGTAGAAGAATTTAAAAAAATAAGTTAATAAACACTAATATATTATACATTAAAAAAAATAAGTTAAAATAAATCAATAAATAAGTTAAAACACAAATGAATAGATTAGAATAGATGATTGATCGTATGTGAATAAGAAATAGATGGTCAGAGTTACAGTCAAGAAAAACCATTAAGAAACAGTGTCAACTATTTATTAATGACCAATGTTTCGACCCACGCTGAAGGTCTTTGTCGCTGAAGGTCTGAAGGACCAGAATCAGAGGAAGTAAAACTAATATAATAGTGAAAAAATGTAAATAAAACCAGTATAAAAAATACATTCATATAAAAAATAAACACATACAAGAAATCAGATATTATAGGAAGTTAAAGAATACCAAAAAGATAAATTGAGTAACGATTAATGAACCGACAAAAATAAATATTAAAAACTTAATTAACCAATAAAATAAATTAACTGACATATTAATCAATAATGAACAGATAAATAAATTATATTAAGAAAGTAGTATTTAATGAACTATAGAATAAGTTATAAAAGTTATAACAAATAAGATAAAAAATTAACTGAAATATTCTGTCATGATGATGGGTGTAAATAGGAAAAGTAACATGTAAATTGATACTACATGGCAAATAAATCCATAATGTAGAAGGGAGCAGTACAGAATAATTAAAAAAATGAGTGATATGGATGAAGATGACATAAATTAATTTAAATAATTTAAGTAGTTATAAAACATATTTCACATGTTTCAAATCGTATTGAATTTCAATTCTGGTTTTTAATATTTAAATGAAGTTAAAAAAAAAAAATTGCTTTTCTTCCTTAGGTTTCTCAGTCCTCTAAATTAAAAAAAAAAATGATAACAGACCAAAATATTAATTACCATTAGCAGGTAATAACCATCAGAAATGCGTTGTCAAATTTATTTTTTTTTAAACAGAATCATAGTGATGTTCAAGACGAATAGTTCCTTATAATGTAGCCTGGATAAGCATGTTATTGTTGGAGGAACCTTGAAAATAATGTCATTTAATATTACATGAACTTTGTAACTTCCCTTTCGTTCGTTACTCCACGAGTTTACGAACTGGAGTGAACCACAAAAAAACAAGGAGTCTCGACAGGATAAGATAGTCAGAATAAACTAGCAAAATACTTTATTGGGCCGCCCGTAGCTCAGTGGTTAAGACACAGTCTTACCAATTTGTTGTCTATTGGCGGTGCCGGTTCGAATCCGGCCTGGTGCGTCGATTTTTCTCATTGAGTGGCGGTCCCACAAAATGAAGAACTTTGACCCCCAACCATGGTTAGGCAGTATAGGACTCCAATGGGAGTCTTGGCCGAAAAAATAAATAAATGCTTTATTGGTATTAAAAAAAAAAAGAAATGTCCAGCCATAAAAATTTTACGGTATCTTTGTAATTAACAAAATATATATATATTTTTATAGAGGGACGCGACGGCGGTTGGGGCGTTGAAGCGCTGCTAGTTCGATTCCTACCTGAGGCAGTTAATATTTATCCCTCGGTGGTTCCGAGAAATAAATCTTTACACTGGTTAGTACGCGGCAGCAACTTCAAAGTAGTCACTATGGCTTTGCATAAAGGACCACTAGAGCCACTTGTGGACTATTTCCCTCCACTAGTTACCAATACCCACGAAATGAGTTATTTGGCACATCGGCATTAGAACTACTAAGAAACATACAGTCTCAAATTATAATAAAAACAGATAATTTCGTCCAGAAATATTCTCCAAAAATAAAGCTCATTAATTAATAAATAGACCAAAGTCTGTAACTAAAATGGTTCCGTTGGTAGAACGGTCATCTCGCTACAATGGCAAATCTTCTTCACGCAGATTGGAAT
>NW_027112939.1:22965-29449 GCF_000696795.3 Halyomorpha halys | reverse complement strand
TATATTTATATTTACAGTAAAAGGATGATTATTGTTGGAAATGAGAACACAGCAAACCAGAAGACTGGATGCCGAAATTGATCAAAATGATATCCTTATTTACTCAATAGACCCAGCTAAAATCCATACAGACTAGATCCAATATCATCCCCTATCTGAAAAATTTTCGCTTCGGATAAATAATCATTATGTTTCCATCCGTCTACTTTTTCAATCTAAAATAGTAATCATTGTGATGTAATGGGATCGGTGATATCGAACGCCAGTCACGTTCAATTTTGTGTGACATTCTCCTTTTTTCCTTGTGTCATCAACGATAAGAAACGTTTTAATGATATTTGTTAAATGGAAGACATTGTTCAATCGCCACTTTGTTAAGCACAATTTCGTATTGTGAAGCCATGATAAATAGTAAATTAATTAAACTTGTAAATCTACTGTTTCGGAATTCATCCCATACTCATGTACTATTTATCCATATATTTGTCAATTATATCAATTTCTATTGAGAAATGTACATATTCTTTAAAAAAACATTTACAATCACATTATTTAAATAATGTCCTTCACCACTGTAAGTAGTAAGCGTTTTAATACTGGCAGAAATACTTTTTAATGTTGAGTGTGGTATAAACTAGTTTCTAAATTTGTTTTCATGTGTATCGCAGTTAATAATAACTCTTTGATTGTATACCAAACTCTCCAATTCTATATCACAACTTTCGATGAATGGTGCCGAAATTGGAGGATAAAAATAAATGCCATCAAATAACCGTTAATCTTCGTCGTAAACCTGCCGACAGCCCTACAGTATACTTTAATAGTGTTGCTCTTACCCCTATAGAACAGATCCGATACCTTGGACTACATCTGGACAAACGACTAACTTGGAATTCTCACTCAATACAGAAAAGAAACATCACGTTTATTCAAACTAATACAACACTTCTTGGACAAACGGTCTAAACTTCCAAATCATTACAAAAGACTGAACTACACAACTATAATAAGGCCCATCTGGACATGCAGAGATGAGCTTTTTGGCTCAACTAAACCTTCGAATTCCTCTTGTATCCAATCCTTACAATCCTAAATCCTTCATAAAATGTTTAATACTTTGTCACAAATAAAATCATACATGAAGAACATAATGTTCCATTTGTAACCGATCCAGCCCCAACCAGATATCATTCCTTCCATTATAAACACCCTAAAACACTAGTTTCTAATATTTCCTCTGGCATTCCTGTCAACCATCCGAGGCGCCAGAAAAGCAGAGGGCCACCAGACCTTCTAAGGAAAAAACATTATTAGAGTGCTACCAATGGGTAGCTTCTCTACACGTATGTATCACTCCATTATAAACTTACATCAAATTTACATAATCTGTTACTATGTACAGTTGTAAATTTCAAAAATGATGTAAATTTTTTTTCAGTTGTACGTTTTATATTTTTTGCGTTAGGTTCCTGTACGCCTCCGCTTTGTAATAATATATAGTCGTTCACCATTAAAACAGCTAAGCAATTTCCAGATTGTCATTACTAGGTAATAAGTGAGAGAGGAATATCTATTCATTTTAAGTTTTGTTGCCATTATCTTTTTACTGTCATCCACCTGAGATAGCTGAATAACCAAGTCCATATATTCCCGAAAAGAGGCTTGTAAACGTTTGAAGAACAGTCGTGCTGAAGAAGGAGCCCTATGCAAACATCTCGTATCAGATAGATTCCATCTCGGTTGATTCTTTATTCATACCTAAGCCAGGACTTCTAATACCCTTCTCAAAGCGGCTTCCTTTCACCAACCCTGTCTCCTTCAGGAACGGTAATTTATTTAGAAGCCACCGGGGAAAAAAACTGTCCACCTCTCCTAATCCCCAACCCCTTTGTAGGCTTTGCTTCTTGGTTAAGAAGAGGAAAATAAGTATTTTCTCAAAGTGGAAGTGCCAGGTTTATTTTTGTTTGATTGTAGAACTCGACCGTAGGACGTGAATATTGAATTGATGTGGAATAAAATTAAAAAGAGCTTACTCTACCCTCAAGACGCTTTAAAAGTCAAATTTATGCGCCTTGTTTATTCGATAACTGGTTTATTTCGCTCGAAAAATTATCACAGAACTGGCTCAAACCTAATGAAGCTTTGCTTAAGGGATTCGGGGTAAAAAGAATTACCATTTTGTCCCATATATGTTCTTCAACTATTTGTAAAAGAACCTTAAGTGAGAGGAGGAGGGGGGCGGGGTAAGAGACGAGCTCAGTCAGCTCCCAATCCCAACGCTGGGGCTATTTACTTTCTTTTTTAATAGATCGACTTTATTGCGATTTTATTTATATTGGTTATTTTATATGTATATTTTTATTAGCATCTTTTAGACTAGTTGTTTTATTAATTAAAACAAAAGATATGCAAAGAGTTTAAACAATTCTTTATTAAATCATATTACATGTCAAACATTTCGGACATCATCAAAAACATTCATTTTTTTAGATTTATTTATTGATATTTACAACTGTATTAAAAATACAAGTAAAAAGAAAATTTGATGTTGGTTATGCAATGGCCTGATAGACAAGTGAAAATCTAACAATTATTAAAATACCAATAACATTTCAAGAGGAAAAGATCTCGAGGCTGTCTTCATTTCAGGCCCCTAGGAAGATTATTAGGTAATGAAGGAGAAGCTAGTTTAAAAACGAGTTGGTTTGGGTGGTTGAGAAGTTTATCACGGAAGAATTCTGGCCAAATCGGCAACATATGGACCATTGCGGTCCAGATGGATGACTCGATTTGTGACATGGTAAGGATAATCAATGACTTAACGAATTATTTAGGATTGTAAGGATTGTATACATCAGAAATTTGATGGTTTATTGGAGCCCCAAAGCTCAACTCCGTAAGTCTTGACAGTCTTTATTATAGTAATATAAATGAGTCTTTTTTAATTAGTTGGAAGTTTAGACCGTTTGTCTAGCAAGTGTCGTAATAATCGGAGTCGACGACCAGTTTCCTATCTTACAGTCTTGTATGAGGATTCCAAGCTAGCCGTTTGTCCAGATGTAGTCATAAGTAACAAACATGTTTGAAAGGAATAAATGGAGTATTTTTTAAGGATACTGTGGGGCAGAAAGTCATGGGTTTATGACGAAGGGAAAGGATGATATGATGGGATTTGTTGGAATTTATTTTAATTCTTAAATGTTGACACCACTCTTCAAGGATGGTGATAAGGGATTGGAAGGTTTAAGATACAATGGAAGAGTCATTATTCACTAATAATAGATATATGCAATCACCATACGCGGTGTTTGGATGGGTTGAGATGACAGCTGTAAAATTGTATAATGGATTGGACCAATGAGACTACCCTGAGGTACACCAGCAGACTGAGGAAAGAAGGATGAATAAGCGCTGTTATGGTTTACTTATAAAAATCTGTGAGGGAGATAGGAACAAATCATGAGGAAATATGTAGGGGGTAGGATTTTGCGAATCTTCTATTAAATTTAGTTTCACAACCTCAATTTTTTTCTATAAAAATTGACAGCCAATTATTTCTATGACAAATGTAACACAGCCACAAATATCCTATATTCGTCACTATTAGATTTAGTTATAAATTCTGATATTTTACTATATTTAAACTTATCACAACAATTTACAATAAGGTTCGCCAATATGTTCGACATGTCATATGATTTAATAAAGAATATAAGTGACTATTTGGTCACGTTATAATTAATAGAATGTTATTGTTAATAATATAATATAGTTTTTATCGGTAATAATTTCAAACGTTATGAACTCTCTTAAATGGTTCAAAAATGCATAATAAAAAAAATCCAACAAAACTGGTGTCAAGCAATCCATTTTGACTGTAAACCAATTCTTGGTATCAAAAAACTTTAAAATAAGTAATTTTCGACTAGTTTAGCAAACTATAAATTGGTCATGGACCCTAAGATTTGTCTTTACTTTATTATTAAAAGTTTTAGAGAATATGTTATTGTTTTTAAAATAAATATAGTCATTTTTTTCTGTTTGATGGTACCACAAAATGGTGTTATAAGATATTGTCGATGTCATACGTAAATGTAAATATTCCAATATCAAATAATCTAAAGTCATAATTTTCATAAAATAAATAACAGTGTAAACCAGAGGTTTTTTCTTTCATTCATATTATATAACAAAAAATGTGTACTCACTTTTTTTCGTTTAGTAACTGGAGAGAATAAGAAAAATTTTGAAAAGTACGAGGAATTTAATAGTTGTTACAAAAATAAAAATACTTGTGATTCTCTTAAAATTCAAAAGTTTGTAGTTGTTTAACAGAAATAAAAATTAATGTTTCATTTTTTTTTATAAAAACACATTGAAGATGTGAAAGAGATTAGTAGTAAATTTCGAAATATATATAGTTTTGATGGGCAAGAAACTCAGTTTGGTAAAATAGCTGTTTTGGTCTGATTATAATCTAGTATGTAAATGAATAAGAGAGGTTTATCTGCAATCGGTGACGAACCACTCTGTTATAACATATCCGGAAGATAGAAATCGAAATTTCCTGTTCCATTAACTGAGAGAAATTAGGTAAATAAAATATGTAGATTTGAATCGATATTTAAGTCGATTCTCATGTCTGCACTTAATAAGACACTAATATATACATTTAAAATAAAGCTAATGAGTATTGAAGTAGATATTACTAAATATCGAAAATTTTCTAAAAAATATATTTTTATATATTTGGAAAAGTGAGTAGACATAAAATAAGGGAAATATTATTTTAACAGTATAAAAAATAAATAAATAAAATAAACTGGTAAATAAAAAAGTAGAACATATATTCTGTTGGGAATATATAAAAATGACTTTTTACCTCCAATGACAAATGTCCAAAAATTAATAATAAGAACTGAATAATGGGCAAAAGAGCCTGAAACATTGTTCAGGCGTAAAAAAAGGCTGAAAATTAATTTCCTCATAATAAATATTATTTTAACAATTAAGTTTAACAAATAAATCTTTAGAATTTTATTTATAACATTACAACTAATTAATTTATATTTAAATATGTGGTTTTCAGATATTTCTATTTATTTAAATGTTTTCTAAATCATAATCCATTTAAGAAAATAATGTAAACGCCCTGTAAATTATAACCAAATAAGCCTGGTCAATTGGTTCATGAAGCCTTGGTCAAGGCAAGTGGTTTACAGCCAATGGGCATAGACAAATGATACAGCGTGGTGGTGGTTCAGTTAGGCACACATCACTGGAAATTTCAGCTGGAAGGATGGATGTCGACCTCTTAGGCCTCCAGGCTCTGGAATCCATTGTACATATCGAATTCCAGTTCCTTTGGAACGTCTTATTACTACAATAACATTTTTAACATTATAAAATCGTTTGACGAATTCTTGTGGTTTTTTGACAGCAGGTTTTGATTTTGGATTTACTGTAATTGGTCCGATGTTTTCATTCTTTAAATAGATTAATGTTTCACTGCATTGGCTCTTCATAAGAGTGACTCAAGGATTAAAACTTTGGATTTCTATATTTGAGTATTTTCCACAAAACTGTGTCATGCTATTGTAATTCGAACCACACCACATTTATTTGTTTGATATTTATTTAAAACTGTTATAAACAAAAAAAATTAAACTAAAAATAATAAAAATATGTTATTTTGTAAATTGTTTTTAATAAATTATAGCTCGAAAGTGTACGAATTTTCAATTTCGGTTAACCTCAAAATAAATTCTAACTTGGCCTAGATTTTTATATTAATTGGAATGAAACATTGTTATTAATAGGGAGCGAATTTTGGTGCAATTGCACCTTCTGTTTCCTTGCTTCAAATTCCACCAAACCTCTACAGAAATTCAAATAACACTAATTTTATTTTGCACATAATTGTAAGTGTTGAGGTTTTTTTTTTCAAAATTTTGCACGTTTTGAGTTGTTGTTTTTTTTGTACAAGATTAAACGTTTTACATTTCTTAGACTAAATTTTATTTTATTATCAGAGTGCTACTAATGGGCATTTTCTCTACATGCCCGTATCACTCCATTAAGATCTTACATCAAATTTACTAGACATATTTTTATGTGAATACAGCTGTAAATATCAATCAGAATAAATAAAAATAAATCATTTTTGTTTGCTTGAACAACATTTTTTTCATGAACTTTAATATTTATTTATTTTATTATTGTTTCCTTATATAATTTATAGTTTAAAATTGGTAAATTTGAGGCAAGTTAAGTCATGCATTGATTGACTTATAAAAAGTTGAATTCAACACCCCTCCTCCCCTCTCCCCAAAAAAAGAACAAGTAAACGTAGATGATGAATGTTCTTGGAATAGTATTAATCAGCCACTTTCGGATTAATATTAAAAAAATCTCTAAAATAAGCTTGTTACAGAGAACAACCAGTGTTATTATCGTTTGTTATTCGGATTCCGGAGAGTGAATT
>NW_027112939.1:0-22880 GCF_000696795.3 Halyomorpha halys | reverse complement strand
TTTCTATAGACGGGAGGATACATATTGTTAAAAATTTCTATTGTGAAAAATTATCTTACTAGAGGTGAATATAAACAAGATATATGAAATAAACTGTTGACATTTTTTTTTTTAGACAAGATGTATAGAATAAATATGGTTCTGCGGATTCTAGATTGCAATAGGCTGATAAGAAATCTTTGATGTCAAGTTTTGAATGATGTGAATAATTATAGGTTACTATTTACTGAAAGAAGATGGCCTCGTGACCTTATATTGTAAACTGTTTTTAGAGTTCTACTACTGGGTAGTTTCTCTACATCTTGTATCATATCATTATGTCATTATGATCAAATTTACTGGTTGTATTTTTTTATACAGTTGTAAATATCAATAAATAAATAAAATAAAAATAAAATAAACCTTTTACTGATGTAAATATATAATGGAGTTAAAGTGTAGGATGGAAGTTTTCTATAGAAGTAGTGACACTTTTAAGCATTAGCAGGCAGGTCGACTCACTGTCAAGGCAAGACATCCTAGAACCTTCCACTCCTAGTGGGATATATTTTATATTTCATTTTCCTATCTTCGGAGAGGTCAGAAATCCAATAGGAATGAGATAGAATATTGAGACCTCAACTTGGATTCTTTGTGAAAATAGGTAACGTAATACTAAAAATAAAACTTTCATAACTTCTTTATAATCTCTAAAAATTTTAATAATATAAGTAAAGACAAATCTTAGGGTCCATGCCCACTTTATAGTTTGCTAAACTAGTCATAAATTACTTATTTTTAAGTTTTTTGACTCCAAGAATTGATTTACAGTCAAAATGAGTTGCTCGGCACCAGTTTTGTTGGATTTTTTTTATTATGCATTTTTGAACCATTTAAGAGCGTTCATAAAGTTTGAAATTATTACCGATAGGAAACAACGCTCATTCTCAATTATATTTTATAATATATGACTGGGCTTATTAATTTTGCATTTATTTCGAATTATTCAACTTGTAGGTTTGTTGGTAGTTTGTATATAAATAACAACTCTTTACAGTCTTGATGAACATATATTGATATAACATAATATAATAGCGATACACCATAATAATTCACATGACTTAAACCATTCTCTCAAATAACCATACTGGGAAGGTTACCCAGCACTCAGTGTTGCCAGAGCACTTAGTGTTGCTAGCGCCCTATATCTACTCAGAGCTACTAACTTTTAAATAAGCGTTAATATTATTACTCGAACTTTCGGAGGTATACTTTAATAAAAATCTGGTGACTTTCACTGGAAAATAAACTCAATCCGACCTTTTTGGATCCAATATTGTATTTATTCAACACCCAACTTAAAGTCATTTTAATTCTGTATGTTTTTAAACCTTTTTATCTTGATTTCTTTATTTATCAGTTTACTCTTATAAAGGTGTTCCTCAAGGTAGTAACCTTGGTCCCATCCTCTATACAGCTGACATTCCAACCAATCCTAACACTATCCTCACCACGTATGCCGATGACACATGTGTGGTCGCTGTTAATAATAACCCATTAATTGTAGCCCAAAATCTCCAATCCCATATCACAGCCTTCGAAGATTGGTGTCGTAATTGGGGGATTAAGATAAATTCCAACAATTCCCATCAAATCACCTTTACCCTTCGTCGTAAACGTACTGACTGCCCTACAGTTTCATTTAATTTACTCTTACCCCTGTCGAACAGATTCGCTACCTTGGACTACATTTGGACAAACGATTAACCTGGAATCCTCACATAAGACTGAAAAGACAGGAAACTGCACGTCGATTTCGACTATTACAGCACTTACTAGACAAACGCTCTAAACTTCCAACACATTACAAAAGACTGATCTCCATGACTGTAATAAGGTCAATCTGGACATAAGGAGTTGAGCTTTGGGGCTCCACTAAACCTTCGAATTCCTTTCGTATTCAACCCTTACAATCCAAAATCCTCAATGCTCCTTACTTTGTCACAAATAAAATCATACATAAAGACCTTAATGTTCCGTATGTAACATTGGCCGTATGGGCGAAGTGGCACAGAAGTAAGGCACTATGCTAATGACTCAAAGGAGCCGGGTTCGAATCCGGTTGTGGCAGATAATTATTTATTGTGGTACTAGAGCCGTGAGTTCTGAAGCCCTCCACCCAGCCTCATAAAGTGGGCACCCTTAATTCGCGAAAAATCTGGCCGTTGAGTGTGATCTTGAAAAAATCTCCTTCTCGTGTAACCATCGTTCAAACAATACTTAATAAACAGTACCTCCTAACAAAATACTGAAAACCTGACCCTTTGGTATTATAATTATGGATTATAATTCACATTATTATTAAACTTATTGTCAGTATGAATTTTTACAGTCCTCTTAATGGGAAACCCGAGTCCCAGGAATTTTTACTCTCTACCCGACCCTGCCTGGTTGGATATAGGATACATTTTTTTTAACTACCAACACAATCCCTTGAAGATCATCAAAATCGAATTAATGGTAGTACGTTTGATGCCCGTTATATGGATTTGACTACAGGCAACAGTTTTTGCAAATATTGTAAAGGCAAAATATATTTCACTTCCTATATGAGAACAAAGCTTCTCTATCTATGGTTGTGAAGAAGCAATATTGATAGGATTGAAATTAATTTTATTCCCTGATAATAGAAACGTATCTTAATTCCTTTCTCACTCCTCATAAAGATGTGATGAAAACGAAGGAAGCTCGAAGGGAAGCTAAATACCGAGCCAAAACGTTAATTAGCAACTTGCCTGGTGGAGCAGTTCGTTCCGATGCCAATAATGCAACAAGTATCCTCTCAGCTCACCCATCGTCCGGCTTCACAGACCCAATCGCCTGTCTCTCTTTCCCCTCCCATTCTTCTCTTCTCTATTTTATGGAGCATGACAGAGTCCTTGTTTTAGGCAGGAACGGTCCCAAACGTAAATATATGTACATGAAAATGCTTTTCATTTATTATTTATATTATAATATACGTTAATTCATGCTTAACTAACGAAAAAAGCATCATTCTGAGTAAAAAATATTACAGGGAAAGTTTTATTGTCCATACACTTAACACTATAAATTGCTTTCACTATAACAGAAATGATAATAGTGCATTAGTTGGATAAGTGGTAGTAAGGAGTAGAATGCAGAGCTGCCTGGAGGGTTAATTAATTAATGAGGCTATGGCTAAAATAAAAAATAATAAAATGCAAGGGCATGACCGGATTCCTTATAGTGGGTGTGTTTAAAAAAAAAAAAAACAGTTTATAATTTTCATGAAGGAAGAAAATATTATGCCAAAAGATTAGAAAATGGGCAAAAATTGTCCAATTCAAATAAAAAAGGGGATCAAAGCAATTGTTATAATTACCATTGTCATTGTCACATTATTACCATGTGCCTATAAAATACTGAACAACCATTTTAATTTTAATTACACCCCGAGCTGGCTTCAGAAGAGTATCAACCACCGACCAATTCTGGCTTAGGATGATTCTTCAAAAGAGTCAATTGGTCACACATCATGTTTTCATCGAGTCTACCTATGATAGTGATGAAATAAATGATTAAAATTATACACTAATTAATGAACTAACATTTCTCCAAAACCTGTTTAAATTTACCATGTATTAGACCAAGAACATCAGAACCGGATCGCATCTGGTGCAGGAATTTGTTTTCGGTTCTGGAGAATGGTAGGGCAGTGTAGGTAATAGCCAAGCTGTTTATTCACCTTTCTGAGGAGAGTACTATGCAATATAACTGAGATCAAGCAACAAAATTTTTAACAGAACTATGCAATTGTTGAGATATAGCATTTTTTGCAACAAAAAAAAAAAAAAAAAACCATAAACGTTATTACTCTAAATAAATGAACAATGAACCATACCACTCTCCTAAACGTGTTTGCACTCCGTAAGTAATAAGTAAAGTAATAGGTAATAAGTAACTCGAAATGGGGGGAGGTCGGGTCAATAGGTGTGGATTTAGACCTAATTATTAAACACCAGATGTCCGAACACCACAACGGCTTATAATGAAGGAGAACAGAAAGAAGAGGCAGACTTGACAAACTAGAACAGGACGGTGTGAGAATAGAAGCGAAGAGAGAATTTGTGAAAAATTATGTAAATGGTTTAAATTGCAGCATTTGAGTGAACATCTATAGGATTATTCGACATCTTTACTTTAACATATTAAAGTATATTAAATGGAAAAAGCTGTGTTAAATGAAGAAATATTTCCATCTTATAGCATGTTAAAACAGTTTGACATTTAACATGGTTGTGAGTCTGTTAATAGTTCTGTTAAGTGGAAAATGACATCACGTAGCAAACCAGCTGAGCTCCACACCGTTTTGTCTATTGTCTCTATGATTGGTTAGCAGCTCGTAGTTGGTGTGGTTGGTGTCGTTATTATTTTGGAAGTTATGCACCATTAATGCATACAAATAATAATAGAAGTAATGTGATAGAGTTATGGGAAAAAAAAACTATAAAATCCTCTAGGAGCTCCTCTGCAATTACATGTATAACGTGGAATTTAAATTGGATCGTTCACAATCTTTACATACATTTAGCATATCAAAACTTTTTAAATTTAACACATCATGAACACCCCTTATATTATCTTACAAGCAGAGAGGATGTTAAATAAATAAATAATAATAATGTGGATACAGGAGACAAACAGTTCAATGCCTTAGCATTGAATTTAGTTGTAGTATTAGTTTTAATCATGTAATAGTATTTGTTTATTTATTTTAATCTTTTGATTATGGGGAGCATTAGGCTTAAACAAAAGACACACCTAACACTATACACAATGCTATAAATAAGAAACAAAATTAAGATAAAATAAATAGGTAAAAATAGTAAACATTAATAAGAAGTAAGGTTATAACAAAAATAACGACATTCGTAGACCTAATATAACAAAAAATTGCCCTCTAATAGGAAAAAAGAAAAGTAATGTCAATAATAGAATTGATAAATATGAGATTTATAACAGAATGTCCTGCAGCGGCATGGGCTCCTGGTTCTTCGGGTTGAGGTTGGATTTCCCAAGTTAAGTAACTGCTCCTTTAGCTGAAGGAACTAGTATTGGAACATCATGATTCGTTTTTTAATATTCTCCTCTATTGACTTCATTTGTCATTCCTGATGTGACTGGCTATTTCTTACAAACCAAGGAGTATCGGCTACGATTCATATGACTTTATTTTGAAAATATTGTAATTTATTCATATCGAGTAAAGGATGCCGCTCCCCAAACTTAACAGCCGTACATAAGCAGTGGCATGAGAATTGTTTTAAAAATAAGAACAGTTCTTTCTGGTTTTAATTTGGAATGTCTATTTATGCTAGGATATAGCATTGCTAACCTTGCGTAGGTTTGAGTTAGTTTAACGTTGATATGGTGATTCCAGGTAAGGCGGTGGATCTAGGTGAACCTGGTATCTTACGGTTTCACTGGCAGTATTCCATTTCATATTTTCAGTTATAGTAAGCAAAGATAATCAATTTCCTTTCTTGATAATCTTTGTGTTTGCTTTATAATTACTCCTAAACCGCAATGAAGAAAACTTAAGATGGGATCTATAATGGAGGATCAATGGTGTTTTGTGAAATTAGCGGTTATTAGAAACGACCTTTAGGAGTCTTCTTGGAATTATTAAAGAATGAAGGATGAGCAATGAGTGAGTCGGCTTGCTCTAGCTATGCTATGATATTATATCAGCCCCTAGGGGACAGTTCTACTATTTAAATAACACCCCCCAGAGATTCAACTTATTTGCTTATTCATTACAAAGTTAATATTTTATTAGTACTATTTCATTTGGAGGAGACGGCCACTGTCGGCTTTAGACAGCACGCGACTTAAATAATTCCTTTGATAAATAAACTAGTCGGGGTGGCAATTTGCAGTAATTTCCTCGACTTTAATTACGAAGCATACCGCAAATTCTTCCATGGAAGCTAACCTGACCCCTTTTTTATTTAACTTTCCAGAAGGTGGAGTCTGACTGATGGGAGAAAAGTTTTACTTTGACTTAAAAAAACAAAAAAAAAAACAGAAGATCATTATATATATAATTAAGTTTATATACATGAAATCGTTAACTATTATAAATAAAACATACATTATTAAATAATAACGATATAATAACAATATATTTAGGAACCAAATAACAATATATTTGGTAAACGTACTTCCAACTATATATTACAGTGTCTGTTCGATCGCTTACCAGAAGAACAAATAAATAAATAAACAACAAAGAAAACTAAAAAAGAAATATTTGAATGGGTACTTTATTACGTTCTATGATTCCCAACAACCGATTTTGATTCACCAAATGACCATATCTGCATGTATTTTTTCTTAACACCATATAATTATTCATTATATTACGATTAATATTAGCTATATATGTGGTTAGTTATAGATATTATTTATTTATATATTACTAGATCCTTATTTTAATCGTATTCTATATCATCTTGTTTTATTCTCATTATTATATAAATTCAATAATTTTAAATTTGCAGCATTATTCACTTCAAAGTCTTTTCAGTTATTTTTATTATTATTATATATTTTTTTAAATTATTTTTTTCATATTATTAATTGTCAATTGGATTATTAGTTATATCTCTGGAGATTAATTCATATTGTACTAATACTTATAAATTTTACTAGCCTCCACAGAGCCCTAATGGTCAAAACTGTAATTAATAAATCTCCCCTATGTCTATCATTTGTATGTGTTATTTTGGCACCAACCAATAGATGTTGTATCTTTCTAAATGAATATAAAAAAAAAAAAATAATAATCTGGATTTTCTCTTTAGGAAGTCTAGTGAGTCAATTCATAAAAAAAATTTTAAGGTTATTAACTTCCAGTTGAATGAAATGTTTATTAAATTATCACAATATACAACATTTCGGGACCACTGTCCCATATTCATGTACTTGAAACCTACAACAAAAATTAAACCATCGTAACAACAATCTTCATCCTTATTTATTATAATTCACCTCATAATTTGAATTTCATATAGGAAATCATGACACACTTTACACTGTTCTCTCTTTTCTACTATTACTTATTTGTGCATCTTCACTTCACAGCCATTACTCTATATCTCCTTGCTACCTCTTTGGTCCTTATCTCATGTCCAGTGTGCTGTTTGGTTACCTTCCTGTTTTTTTTAAAGTCCTGCTTTGTATTTGACATTAACTTAGTGATTTTTTTCTTAAGCCCGTTTATTTCTTCTGATTTTTATGTTTATATTTTGAGTCTATTTATAATGTCAGCGTAATGTGTATTTAAGTGTTTAGTGTCAGTTTTGTAGTTTACTGTGTTTGGTATACTTTTTGTTATATATATGGCTTCCAGAAATCTTCTGCTTTTTGTATTTCGTGCTGTATCTATTATTTTTGGGTTTTCAAAGTTGAATTCATGGTTCAGTTTTATGGTGTAGTATATTTATATTTTTAGTGTTTCTACAATTGGTTACATGTTGCTTAATCCATGTTTCCAGTTTTTTAGATGTTTCACCAATATACTTTTTAAAAATTTTTACAATCTATCTTGCAAAATTGCATTTAAGTTTTCCATCTTATCAACGTTGCCTTTCATGTTGGACAGCTTATTTTGTAACTTATTATTGTTGTATAGACCGGTTCTGATATTTATATGATCATATTCTGTCAGTGTTTTTTTAATTTTATTTGTAAGGCCTGGTATGTATTGAAGTTTAAATTGTTTTTATTATTGCTATTACTATTTGTTTCCTCTTGTCCTTTTTCTCTATTGTTGTCTACTGTAATCTTTTTGTTTATTTCTTTATAAAATTCAATGATTCTTTTTTGACCTGGTGGTTTTTCTATTTTATCTTTCTTGTTCCAATTGCTTTTATTTTTCTCGGTGTTCTACTTTCTGTGTTGTTTCTGGTTATATGTTTTTTATTCATTTTATTGTACTATAATCTGTTTATCAATCTTTTGGGATAGAGATTTCAGTTAGAATGGTGTATACCTCAGTCTTAATACCTTTTGTGTAAATGTTGTCAGTTAAGTTTATTGCTCTATCTATTAAATTTTTTGCAATGTTTACTTTTTGGTAATGTGGGTGATTTGAAAAGAAATTTAGTAATCTATTTCTTATATTAGTTTTTTTAGTCCACTTAGTAAAAAAATAATAATAAAATCCCATCGCTTTCCCTTGCCACCATAGTTTGAATTGAAATGAATTTCAACTAATTTTTACAGTGATGATACTGATTGTTATATGATCGCAGTACTTTTTCTTAATATGCATTTAAGTAAAAAAACAACAAAATATATTTGTCATATAAATATTTAGTGATTTTCTTTTTCTCTTCTCCCTTTATCTTCGAAATATTTCTTTATTTTAGAAGCATTTACACTTCACTGACGTTTCGGAGTCTTCCATCTTCGGGGTACTCCTACAAATTTGAAAAACAATTCAACAATAATATAATAATAAGAACAGATATAACAATTATTATTTAATAATGAGAAGATAGTTGACCGTTGATAATATATTTGAGGAGAAGATGGGTGGTGGGGGTGCGGTCAGAATAAAAAAATTAATAAGTTAAAAGAACTTATTTTCTAGTGCCAACGTTTCGGCTAGAATTTCTAACCTTCATCAAGACTACTACTAGGAAATCGGAAATCTAATTAAGATTAAATTGAGATTTAGATTTCCGATTTTCTTCTTGTAGTTAAAAAAATTATATATTGTATATTACCCTATTATAACAATAATATCCTCTCTTTTCCTGGCTCCCTATGTCTAAAATCCATAAATTTCACTTCGTCAATTTTTTTAAAGTATAAAATATTTTGGAAAACCAGCTATTTCTTTAGTATCTTTCAATTATTCAAATTTTTAGAAGTAACGAAGACAGAGGAGGACTCCAGAACGTCACTGTAGTGGTAATTAATTTTAAAATAAGATAAATATCTCCAAAGGAGAAAAATAAAATATTTATATGATATAAATTGTACCTTTCCGAGGTAGACTATTTCTGTACAAAGATATTTGTCGTAGAAAATATGTTAAAGAAAAATACTTAACTACAAATTTAGTTTATTGAAGTATTTTTCGTCACTTTTTTATTTAAATTTGCAAAAACATTGTTTTAAAGTAACCACCGAAGGAGGATCTTGAGCTTACTCTTGTGAGGTTTCAAATATATGAAAGAGGATCTACTAATACTGGTAATG
This sequence comes from Halyomorpha halys, assembly GCF_000696795.3. Lineage (NCBI taxonomy): Eukaryota > Metazoa > Arthropoda > Insecta > Hemiptera > Pentatomidae > Halyomorpha > Halyomorpha halys. The sequence goes on along the minus strand of NW_027112939.1, from coordinate 13,607 downwards.
AATCAACTCTTTCCTATTTCGTAATTATTATTATTCTCGAACCAACCGACACATCTGTTCCGGTTACATCAATTTTATTTTAAGGATTTGTATAACCGCCAATGCAGCAGAGTGAGCTGCTCAAACGCTGGCCAAAACTATTTATCGTCCTTTATATGCCTTAAATTAATTTTAATGGTATTTATGATAAATATAATCCTATTAAACCTAGTATTAAGAACTTAAATGCTTAAAATAATAGATAAATGAAAATTTGTAACTTAAAAAATATTTTGAGACGTGCATTTAATCTTAGAAATAAGGGTAAGATTTATACAGTTCAAAACTGTAATATCTTGAAATTGTTTTTTTTCCTAGATTTTATGACAAATGTTTTATTATGAGTGTTATACTGTATAGATATTACCAGTATTACGAAGATTACATGCATATCTCCTGTAAAGGTAGGTCAAGTCGTAACATCATCAACATTCAAAGATGTAATTTCTTGGATCAAAGAAATTGGATGACAAGACGAGAGACAATAAGTTAATAATGGTTCAGCAGACAGTGAAACGTCCAGCCAGAAACGGAATCTACTACGAAGAGAAGATGTAGTTCTATCTCGTCTTCAGATAGGCCATACTCGACTCACCCATGGTCATCTTATGAAAAACGAAGATGCACCGATTTGTCGTATCTGCGGAAACGATCTCACCGTTAAGTACATTTTCACTGAATGTGTTGCTCACGAATTACACCGATTTTCTTCAGATTTACAGGGGATGTTGAAAGAAGATCCTACAAAAACTATTTTTACCACTTTTTAAAAATATTAAAATCTATGAACACGTATAGTCTAACTGTAATTCCAGTATGTATAAGTGGATGAATAATTTAATATAGTAATTTATTAACAACGTCAATTTAAATTGTTACTTTGTAAATTGTCAATAACAAATTTGTAATTTCAGTGTAAATGACCCTAGTGGTCGAAATAATTAAAATTAAATCAAAATAGTTATCCTAAAATAGCCATTTTTTGAGATTGTGCACTACTGTACTGGAACAGCGATATGTCCCCACTCAATGCGCACATCATGTGAAGCTTTGACTATTTAACTTTAAGGTAGAAAACATTTACTTATATTTCAAAAATGTTATGTCTACATCATATAATCAGAACTAAATCGATTTCATCAAAATTATTAAAAATCGAACTGATATTATAACCATGCTGTATTAAGAACACAATTTGACAAAAAATAATCATAAAAACAGTAGCCACGCCTAATATCAAAACTTCATTAAAAAGTCTTTTTTATCGATCAGAAATCAACAGGAAAATTTAGAGAAGTGTAACAAAAAGATCTTGTAGGAAGATAGTCTAGAGTAGGCTATCAATAAAGTTATCAGAATAGTAAACGAAAATTATTATTTTTTACCAACAATAAAACTATTTATTGTTTTTTTCTCAGTCTTCAATCTGACAGGTGATTACCCCTACGTTTATTGTTTATTTTTATCAATTTTCTTAATATCTCCCTTCTACATATTACTGATTCCTCGTTCTACATATACCTCACCTATACCATATCTACTTCACCTATCTGTTGTACCTTCTACACCAACCTCTTCAGCATGTTTATAACTATTTTTAATGAGTAGACTCCTACAATTTATTAGTCTAGATCTGTATTTAGAACTTTTATCACACCTGTTTTTATTTATTAGTAACTTTTTTCCAGTCCACCTTCATGTATACGTCCTTATATTTCTGTTATTAATTATTTTTATATACTTTATAAACTTAGCAAATGCTTTGAAATGTTTTTATTTTAATAGTTTGTTAATTCTAAAAAGTTTGTATCTTGTTTTTTTTATTTGACGTTGGTTAACAATAAATAGTTTTCTTTTACTATTTTGATACATTTATTGACCGTCACCCGGACTATCATCCTACAGTTTATTTATATGGTCGACTATTTTCTTTCAAAAATATGTTTATTTATACGAGTAGAGAATTATGCCATTGTAGTGAGTATATTTAAAAATGCTAGTACATATCTTGATGATGATCAGTATAAATAAATATTTGGAAGCTCTAAGACCATGGCAAGGAAGCAACTCGAACGAGCGATCGCAGGATGGGTCTGGTCCAATATCTGGCAACTCAATTGAAACCTTATATATGACTGGAAGTTAAGAAAAAACTGACTTTTGGCCAGCTTACAAATACCCCGATGTGTTACATAGAATAGAGCGAATACGGAAGATTACAACACTCGAATTAAACATTAAACATTGACAGCTCGACAAAGAACTGCAAGCTAATTTGGAAACAAAATGGATAGGTGAGCCAAGATGGGGGGGATGGAAGAGGGGGTCAATAGCTGTTCTGGTGAGATAGTGAGTGGTGCGGGCTTTAGCAGTCATCTGGTCGGCAATCCCTCTTGTCTCCTTGGACGTCTCGGCTAACTTGTCATACTGTCACTTTATTTCTTTCCTCTTTTCATTTTTCCTATCTTATCTTATTGTTACCAGTTTTTTGTTTAATATTTCATCTTTTGGTGATGCGATATTGGCATTGTTTCAAAACGATCCTTCCTTTACAGCGAGGGATTGCCCTTCCATTCTCTTTTTTGGCATTTGCAAAATATCGGAGAACTATCTCACACGATTCTAACCTACGTTTCTTGCTTGTTTGTAAGTTCTCAATTCCATATTGTTCTAGATAGTGTGGACTTGATTTTGCCCAATTTCCATAAAATGAACTATTCCATCCAATTTTAGTTAGTTCCGGATAAAGCAATAAATACAAATAAGCCGTACAAAATGGAAAGAATACAAGAATAAAAAAATATATATATATATACACTATTTTTCTTCATTTGAATAAAAAAAAAATTAAAAAATAGCCAGTATTTTTAGTAATTCTTAGTTAAAGGTTTTCGTAAAGTAACGCTATTGCCCAACCAACAAATTTCAATTTACAGAAAACGTAATAAAATGTAATAGAAAAAAAAATTGCATAATATACAATCCTTTGATTTATTTTTGGGATTATTTAAGTTCACCTACAACATCTTCGGTGTATTCTTTCTCTTTTAAAGATTTAACCTAAGAAATCGGGCCCGCAACTTGGAAATATTTTACCAATCTTGACTAAAATAATGTTGTGGCACTCTTTTCGAGAAAAAAAAATGTAAAAAAATTATCCTTATTATAGTAGAATATGTAGGAAAAGAAAAGAAAAACATTGCAAAGTAAATACTGGAATACACCGTAAAGTTACTGTAAATATTTGATTTAATTTTTTTTTTTTTGTTTTGTAATATTTCAGTAAGTGACATACAAACTTTGAGCTATTTTGGACCTGATGTGCTAGAAGATGACAGGTACTTCGTGGGAATGAATCACGGGGGGGAGGGGGTGTCCTATGAGCATTTATTTTATGCTAGACGATTTGTACTATTTTTTTTTTAAATATATATAATTCAATGTAACGATGAAAAAAATCATTACGATAACATTTAATGCGATTTGAAATTTAAATTGAAAATTTTAGCTCTTCCATCATTGTCTGAAAAATCCTAATTTCGCAAAAGACCAATATCTTCTAGCTTCAGTTCATGATTTAAAATAAGAAACGCAAGAGGTATTCGAATGAGCAAAATGCTCATATGAGAAAAAGATGTCACGTTAGGAGTGCACTGGTAAAAGAAATGCTCAGTCTTAGCGTTGCGAGGAGGCCAGAGCAAAAGCGATCTGAGTATAGGTAGAGTATAAGAAGGGAATAACAAAAGAATAACATAAACAAGTGGCAATGACAATATCCAAAGGGATAAGGAATAAACACACCAAATTTAATACTAGGTATATTGTCCTCTATAATCGTCTAACAAAAATAAATGCTCATAGGACCCCCCCTCCCCCCCATGATTCCCAAGAAGTACCTGTCATCTTCTAACACATCGGGTCCAAAAAAGCTCAAAGTATGTATGCCACTTACTTAAATATTACAAAAAAAAAAAAAGTGAAAACAAATTTAAATTAAAATATTTACAGTAAATTTACGGTGTACTCCAGTATTTATATTGCAGTGTTTTCTTTTCTTTTCCTACATATTCTGCTAAAATTAATTTTTTTACATTTTTTTTTCTCGAAAAGAGTGCCACAACATTATTTTAGTCAAGATTGGTAAAATATTTCCAAGTTTCGGGCCCGATTTCTTATGATGAATATTTAAAAAGAGAAAGAATACACCGAAGATGTTGAAGGTGAACTTGAATAATGCCAAAAATAAATCTAAGGATTGTATATTATACAATTTTTTTCTATTACATTTTTTTTTGTTCATACGTTATCTGTAAGTTGAAATTTGTTGGTTGGCCAATACTTTACGAAAACCTTTAGTTAAGAATTACTAAAAATACTGGCTATTTTTTTTTTTTTTTTTTTTTTTTATTCAAATGAATATAGTATAGTCATCTTCGGTCAATACCAAACATGGAATAGGAACATTTCCTAATAATAACATATAAATAACAATTATCGGGGGGGAGGGGGAATGCTCATACTGGGAAATAGACAAAAGAATAAAAAAAAATATATATGAGCATTTTGCTCCCCGATGAATGTTATTTAGGAAATGTTCCTATTCCATGTTTGGTATTGACCGAAGATGACTCCCAGGTGTTTTTATGGAGTTTTGAAACAAAATAGATATGGTATTGTGGTATTGAAGTACACTAATCGATTATAATGAAAAGTTTTGAACCTATAAGAATGACTTTGATGGAATCATTGAATTCTATACATGTATTCCTGGATGCCAAAATCATATCACAAGGATGAAAGGATGTATGTTTGTAGGACTTTGGCATACAATTGATGGTTACTAGAGTCAACATGAACCTGAAACGTTTTCATAAACCCTCCTATTTGTCACCTCTTCCCTAAATTCAAAGAAATTTAGCTGAGAGGCGATTCTGTTCCAATCGTGAGTTCAAGAATGAAGTTTAACGTATCTTTTTCAATTTTCATGTTAGTTAGATTAGTGCGTTTTTGGTAAACGAGAAAAACGTATTTTTTAAACATTAGTTGTTTGGTCATGGTTGTATTGTATGGTTGTATTGTCATCTTACTGTGCCAAGCTTTTGTGGAAAACTAGGAAGTGGATTCCTTTTAGACGGTCTACCATTGGAAAAATCAGATATGTTGAAGTTTTTACATGTTAGATATTATTTTCTCTTCTAATTTTTATAGCGTGCAGGGTTGGCTGTTATTAAAGCAATTGAGCTTAATTCATCAAAGTTGAAGCTTTTTTTCCATTTTTTATACGATAAGTTAATGCTATAATACATTCCAATTGTTTATTTATAGTAACAGTATTTTGAAATCATCGGGCTCTAAGCTAAGGTCTGCACTTACTCCTTAAACGTTCCGTGCTGAGGTAAGATCGGATAAGAACAAATAGGCAAGTACGTATCACATCCCCACTTTATATTCCGACCTTTTATTCCCTGTTTTCATTTCCGATGTTATTTTTTCGTATTTAGGAGCACTTCAATTGAACACATTTATTTCGTGGACAAAAATCATATGTATTTTACCTCCTACATAGGCAAATGGTGAAGTAGTATTTAAGGTTTCATTCTCGGGATAAGATATTTTATTTATTTAATGTAATCAACGGGTGGGTGGTACTTCAAACATTAATTTAAATTAGCAGGTCCCATGGACATCTTCTTTTCAGACGCCTAGGAGGATTGTCAGGAATTGTTGAGGATGAGAGAATAAGAACTAATGGGTTAGGAGTGGTAAGGAGTCTGTTTTGGGTCAACTCTGCGACGAATGGGATGTTAAGGTCTTTGTGGATGAGTTTATTTGTAACGTAATAAGGAGCTTCAAGGATTTTACGTAGGATTTTGGATTGTTGCGGATTGGATGCGGGAGGAATTAAATAGTTTGGTAGAACCCCAGAGCTCAATTCCATATGTCCAAATTGGTCTGATTATCGTAGTGTATAGTATTGTTTTGTAGTGAATGGGAAGTTTAAAGCGTTTGTCAAGAAGGTGTTGTAGCAATCTACGAGCAGTTTCTTGTCGTTTCAGTCTTGTATGTGGATTCCATGTAAGTCTCTTGGGATAAGATATTGAAATAAAAAAAAAAGAAAATTAATTTTTGCTCATATAAATAAATCCTTTTTTTTTAAATAATAGAAAAAACATTCTACAATCTAATGTTTCTCAAGGCCCTAACCTATTAGAAAATTTTTGGTTTTATAATTCTCTTATCACTCATAATTTTGTATCTGTAAACTCTATACTTTACTGAGAAATATATTTATACTTTGGTGAACTTTTTACTGATTAAAGAATAATTGTAAGTCTGACATCTAGAGGGAAAATGTTTCATGTTTTTCCCCATTAGAACCGTTCAATCTAAACCCGAGGAGTATGAAAATAATTTTCGTACATTCGATGTAACATTCGACTTTTTTAACTATAAAATAAAACAACTACACTAGAACCCCTATTATTCGGAGGATAATGGGTATGGTGAGTAGGAGCTTAGATATAAACATTTTATTCACATAATGTCAAAGGTTAATTTTAAAACAAAGTACAGAAAATCACTTTTATTTACAAACAAACATTTTGTATGCATTAAACTATAATATACTAAAATTGATAAGAATGAATGTATGGATTTTTTTATATATGTATGTATTAACTAGGAGCATATTATTCGGATTGAGCTGCTAATGTTTTTGGAAGCATTTTCCAAAACAATCCCGATTCATTCGCATTATAAATTTGATCAGGAGTTAAATCAAATTTTTTGACCAAACAGTTAAAATTTTCAATAAATAATGTGGCTGCAACATTATGACAGAAAAGGGGAGACTCCCCGGGAGAAAGAGAAAAAAGTGCCTGATCCCGTATCTTTTTTTGAATTTTTGGAACCATCCTTGTGAAACGGAAGATCTCTCCTCAATATTTGAGTTTTCATGTTAAACCATATTCCTTTTCCACTCACTATTGGCCTCGAAGTAGGAACTCCTTCAGCGCGTTTTTGCATGAAGCACTCATAGACTGCATCATCGAAGTCTTTTAGTGTAGAGTTCTTCATTTTTTTCCAAGGACATAATGCCTCAAGCTATAAGAACCGACAACGATAAGAAGTCGAAAATGTCTTTTTTTTCAAAGACAATTTTTTTAAACTTTTTTCTACGGGTTTTATAATGGTTAATTTATGTTCAAGCATCAAAACGAAACGTTTTCTTTTTTTTACGATATTTCGTTAGGTCGAATTTAAATTGAGACTAAACCACAATTGAATAAATAATTTTATATTGTAGACAAACTTAGTTGGTTTTTAATAGAAAGGTTTGAAGACATTACCAACCGTTCCTAGAATATGAATGGGACAGGTAGTTATCGGAAACATCTCATTCATACTATATGCGATTGCTGTTTTTTCATTCATTATTTTTAAGAACAATACATAATTACCAAATATGTAATCGTTATAAAAAATCTTACGTATTCATTTTTTAAAAATAAATATTATACAAGTAATAATATAAAATAAATAGTGTAAAATTTTTTTAAAAAATGGCCTCTCGGAACCCCGGATAATGGGAGTCCCACCGTAATTATGTGCAAGATTTACTTCTATATTTTAAAAATTAAAATATAAATTCATAGTGATTTCTTTCCAAATTAAAAATTCTATAATTTTAGTCTTCACCTGCCCTAACTTCCTTAAAATTTCCAGAAATAGTCTTTTCTTACTTATATTGTCTAAGGTTGTTATTTGTTCCCTGGCTACCTTAGATCAGGATATACAAATAGTTTCCTTAATCTCCTTTGAAGACTGATAATGAAAACAAGCCAACAAAGATGAAAATAAAGGTAGAGAGAGTGTTAGTGATACCTTTCAACCGTAAGTAATAAAGATCCCTTTGACAAGATAAAACCTGGCAATATTGACTCGAAGCGTCTAGATCGGGGTTAATAAGTGAGGGATAGCTCGCCGTGTCATAACCGGCCTCAAACGAATCTTGTAAACAAACTGTCTGGGTCCGACGTTCTGGCTAATACTGTCGGTCTTTGAAGTCTACAAATTCTTTCTCCCTTGAAACGATCTTCCTCAGTGGCGACAAACTCCCATCTCCGGTCTTTATTGGCCTCATGATAAACAGGAGCACGGCCATCGTTCCCCGCCACGACTTCGGTTCCCAATGACGAGGCTTTTCCTATCGTCACGAGCGGTTACGGTTCCTTTCCTACAACCGGTGTTTATAACAAACGCCAATGTAACAGAATATTAGGCTAGATATATATCTTGGCCAGCGCTTATAGCATGCTATTACCTTATCATATTTCATATCGGCTTTGTACTAGCTTGTTTGCCACCTCCCACAGCGATTCAGCTTCTAATAGCTATTTATTACTTTTCATGCAGGTGCGCTTGAAATTCATTTTTATTTCAATTTATCTCAAACTTAATTAGGATTAATAAACCCGAATTAGTCGCGCTGTGAGACTTTCTCTCAAAATCATTAACTTTTTAATATTTTATTTTCCGAGACTTGATTAGTTGGACCATAAAACGACCATTTTGGTTCAAAACTCTTATTCGATATTTTTCACACTCATTATAGTGAAATTAAAAATACTACAGATAAACTAAATCATCAAATTTTTATTTCTACATAATAAAATAGAAAATAGATGCATGTATCATTAAATATAATGACAGTGTATTATTGAGAAGTTCTCTCTAAGAGTAAAACCAAGAAGACAAATAGGAGAAGAAGCTGAGGACCGATTTTAGATTGCGTTTCATTAAGAGACATTAAATGAAACACAATTATTTTCTTTTGTTTAATCTTCAAAGTGTTCCCTAAGGGAGGGTTACCGACTTATTGCTGTGTCTTCACCAATCACTGTATAAAAAAGTAATGTGATAGTTTTTGTTTCAAAATTTTATCATACAATCAGGCAGATTATTCCGAACTCTCAACTGTGTTTCAATTTGGAAAAATAAGCACTCTATTATTTCTATTTCATTTTATTTGATGCCAGATGATTTTAAACAAATATTATTTATGGTACTTTATAGTTGAAAGCGACCTAGCTGTTTTAAACGCCATTTGATTGTATATTGATACGAGTTTCATAAAAATGTTCCAGACATTAAAAAATTACAGAATCTATATAAAGTGGTAGTTTCGATGATTTGATATCAGCCAAAAAGTTGCTGATATATCTTTACATATATATTTACCTCAAATATTTAATTTAAGTTTCCTACAACTGTGAGTTATTGAGTTAGCTTATTTACAAATACATATAAATCTTGGTTATTTGGACTGAAAAACTTTGAAAACATAGATTCGGAATTTTCTGGAATACTTACTGTATATTTCATTTACAGGTGAGTGAAAGTAATAATTAATAAATAGATAAATTGTTAATTTATTATTCATTAAAGGATGAGATATAAGCTGTATTTATTCAAAAATAAAAGTGTACTATCTTGCTAAGTATCATGTAATAATCTATGTAGCAGTTTAAAAGAAATAAACCCTTAAAATTTAATATACATATTATTTGTAAATAAGATAACGCTTTGGGTCTAAATTATGCTTTTGTAAATCTAATGTCTGAAGCAATTTATTAAATACTGTCAATAATTTTTAAAAATACGTATACATTACTTCGCTAAATTAAAAAAAAATTATAATCTTGATAATAATAAGTTGAAATGCAAAATCTATCATTGAAATTTTTGTATTGTTTTAAAAAATACGTTGTCAGTATTCAACGTTTCTTGGCCATCGCTCCATTATCAGACATACTGCAATTCACAACAGCCAAATTTCAAAAATGCCGACACCAAAACAATAATTCAAAAAATAAATAGTTACCTTATTATTATTTTTTAAAAATTATAATACCATATATAATATAACTACTATTCTCCTTATCAGTCCACATTTAAATTACAATAATATCTATTGTAAGAAGATAGTCCGGGTGGCATTCAATAAAAGTACTAAAATGGTTGACAAAACTTTTATTGTTAACCAAGGTTTCACCCCACTTTTAAGGTTTTCGTCAAGGCTAAATGACAACAATATACGAATATTAGGGAAGAAGTGTGGAAACATATCTGGATCTTTCCCTCTTTTCTAGAGTTGTCATCCTTCTTTCAATCAAAACAGTTACTTCCTCCTCTGTTTATTTGTTATAGTTAATAATATTTCCTTTTACTTGTTATACCTCATCTTTACCACATTTATTTCACCTATCTATTTATCATTTACACCGATCTCTTTACCATATCTACATCTATTTCTAACTAGTATTTCCATACGATTTATTACTCTAGTTCTGTATTTAGAATTATGTCACAGCTGTAATTATTAGTAACTAGTTTCCAATCCACTTACATGTATACTTCGTTAACTTAAGCTTATTGATATTTCTTTTTTATATTTATATTTTCTTATTTTCTCTGTATATTTATTTTAATGTTCTATCACTTCTTACAATGTTTGTATTTTGTTGTTATTTAACTTTGACGAAGCCCAGCAAAGTGGTTAACAATAAATAGTTTTCTTCTACTATTTTGATACCTTTATTGACCGCCACCTGGAATATCTTCCAACAATCTACTATCTTCTTTCAATAATATGTATTGTGGTCAACATTGTTAAAATTCACATAAATTGTTTAAAATAAGGAGAATTTTATTAAACTTTTTTTTACATTCTTTCTTTGTTTAATATGATAACTGGTAAACTACGTCCAGGCTTTCATTTACTACCTCTTTTTGTTAAAACATAAAATTTATAAATAGTTTTGTGGTTAAACATATGGTATCCTCATTCCAAAATTATGTGATTTAATAATAGCTAGATGGTTTTCTATTTAATTTTATCTGTGTAGTGAGCACTTAGATTAGTTTTATCCGTTTTAGAATTGACAGTATTTAGCTTGTTTTTTTGTTATGTATATAGCTTCTATTATTTTCCAATTTTTTTGTGTTTTATTGTTCCTAATATATTTGTTGACATAATCAAGACTAATCATAGTAACTGTTATGGTGTTTACATTTTTGAAATTTTGTTGTGAATTGCAGTATGCCTGCTGAATATTTATAAGATAATGTAAAATATTTTCAATATTACTAAAATTTCTATTGAAGATTTTTCACTTCTAGTCTTCGAGCCTTAATTATTAAGACTTGTATAATTTTTAATATTTTAATTGATTAATAAATAAAGTATTAATTTGTTTATTATCCGAGGATGAGCTGTATAATAATAGTGCAGCAGAAACTTTTTTTTTCTTTGTAATAAATTACAAAATACTGATTAATACATAATAAATACCGAAAATTATTTTATTATTTTTTTTTTTATTCAATTTTTTTGAAATATTATTGATAATAAAGTTTTTAGTTTTAAAAAAGTTTTAATAGTATTGTAAGACACTAATAACTTATTAATAAAATAATAAAACATTATAAGCCTAAGACTATGTAATAGAATATGAGGTTATATGATAACTATTAAAATCCGATGAAACACAATGAGGTAAGAGGGAGCGGTGTTCCTCTTTTAGGGTCAGGTTAGTCCGAAGGCTCAACCTAATGGACTACCACCGCCGTAAAACCCCAAATAAGATGAGCCAATTTCCCTCTTCTCCACAACTGGTCATTTCTCTTCCTTTCCATTTTCCACCGCTTTTCTTTTTGACTCACCCCTCTAGGGGACAAACCCTTCTTCTTGTTGAACACGAATGGTCTTCATCGAGTTCTATAGGGAGGAGATACACTTATATATCGTTTTATGTGCTTTAGTCGAGTGGAAGATCCTATTAACACTAGCTTAAGAAATACTTATTCCTTGGGCTCCATCTTTTGCTTGCATTGATATAACAGGTCATCTACTATGTCGAAGAGAAATTTCACATGGAAGATTCCATCAATTGTATTGACAATTATATATATTTTATTAAAAAAAAGTTAGAATTCATTATTTTTTATATAAATTATATCACTATGGACCTCCCATCTCATTTAGGAAGTACCGAATAGCCTGGAAAGATACTTATAAATTACGATAAATCATAACGATTTATTACATTAAACTAACTCAAACCTACACAAGGTTAGCAATGCTATATCCTACTCTAAATAGAAAATCCAAATTAAAATCAGAAATAACTGTTCTTATTTTTAAAATAATTCTTAGGCCACAGTTGATGTACGGTTGTGTAGTCTGGGGACTGACACCCCTTACGAAAAGGAAAAAAAATAGAATCTTTTAAAATTAAGTCCTAAAAATCATAGTGGATCTTGGTTTATAAGAAATAGCTAATTACATCGGGAGTTATAAATGGAGTCGATAGAGGATTACATGGTTCATGAAGTTACATTTCCATTTACCGACAGTTAAAAAAACAGTGACCTAAAATTTGGGAGACCCAACCTCAACCTGAAGAATGAAGCCCAGGCTGCTGTAGGACTTTCTATTATAAATTCTATATTTATTAATTCTACTATTCATTCTACTTCTATTTTTTTTTCAAATTATTTTGTTGTATTTTTTTTACCCATAAGAGGGCAATTATTTGTTTTGTTAGGTCTACGAATGTCGTTATTTTTGTTATTAATTTTACTTTTCACTTTTACTAGGAAATATTAATGTTATCTATTTATTTTATCTTATTTTTTTTTAAATTATAACGTATAAAAGACAACCCTAACTGTATACAAAGTTAGGATTGTCTTTTATACGAGACTACAACCGCCCATAATCAATTGTTAAAAAAAAAGAAAAGTAACGGTTATATCAACCATATATGCCCACCACCATTCAAAGAAAATTATAATTGTAAAATATTCATTTTTTTACTAATAATCTTCATAATTATCAACACAAAAACACGACGTGGAATAACGTTTACAAATAGAGAAGGTTTCTCTTTTTGTGGTTAAACCTCTTCAACTAATTTAGTGTAAAACATATAATTTCTTTTACGTTAAATATGAATTGGAAATGAAATAAACGTTTGTGGACTTAATTACCTGTTGTAAGATTTCTTTGTAACCAAATAACTGTAGTTCAGTGCTCCTAGAGGATAACTTGGGATTTTAGCACCCCCATGCCTCATCTTACTCTCAATCCCAGTTCAGGGGGTGCAGAACTCAAACTGTGCAAATAGTATCTGTCAAAAGGAAGGCGTTCCGTTTCTGTTGATGTGCTAATATTATTAAGAACAATATTTTTCATTTATTCTTAGACATGCCCCTTTAGAATAGTATAACAAACTTCAACAATGGGATTTAGAACCTTAGAGTAAAATACAATGTTTAAAAAAAAAAAATCATAACAAATTTGTAAAACATCATAAAAAAATAAAATAAATTTAACAATTCATTCAGATAATTCACGCTCACAAAATGAAATATTTATTTATATAGCTGAAACGTTAAAATAAATATTGCATACATTTCATGGGATTTGCATTCAATGAAAAATTATAAATAAAGCAAATAAATAAAAAATAAAACTATATATTACAACAAAAATTATAAGGAAA